>NC_073378.1:118277831-118480331 GCF_028641065.1 Leucoraja erinaceus | reverse complement strand
GTGCACCTGCTATACTGTACCTCTATAATATTGCACCTGTCCCTACCACTTCCTCCAACAGCTAGTTCCATATACACAACACCCTCTGACTTCACGTGCAACCCTGATGCCCTTTCTCTGTGACCTTGCTAGTGTTTGCCCTTCTGTTATTTCTACATTTCTCCTTCCTCTATCACTATTTCATCATCCTTATTTGGCAATATGTTCCTGATCATAACAACCTGCAACAAATCTTCGACAAATTTTGTGATCTCACCTCGTGTCCTTCTTTGCCAAGTACCTAAGATCCTGACATTTCTGCTCCTGATGATTAATTTTTCTTGCTGTATCAATACATTTCCTGATGTTTAAACACTTTAAAAATAGCGGAGTCAGGGGATATGGGTAGAAGGCAGGAACGGGGTACTGATTGGGGATGATCAGCCATGATCACATTGAATGGCGGGGCTGGCTCGAAGGGCCAAATGGCCTACTCCTGCACCTATTGTCTATTGTCTATTATCTGGTGCATACCGGTTGTTTGTATCTTGTTCTTTCTAAGTTTCAGCTTGGTTGCGTTGGTTAACTTTTTTCATTTAATAACAGAAAATTCTGTGCTTGGGCAAAAGTGGAGTTTTTGCAATTGACTGTTGGTGCCCAGGTTGTAGGCAGTTCTTCAGGTTCCTTGGCAAGTTTTGAGAAATGGGGTATAAGCTGTCATGATCAATTGCACATAAATAAAATTAGCGAACCACTCGTCTCGGGCAAGGAATTTGTCTCACTGCAAGTTTGCAGGAATTTGCAGCATGCAGATTAATGAACATGCTTCGCTACATAATAATTTGTTCAATTCAAATGAATTTATTGATTGTATATTAAGCATTTTATGATATTTTCAGAAAAGATGTGTTAACCCATTAGCTGCTGCTACCCAATGCACACAAGAGATTGGCTTTTTTTAAATTCAATTATTTTTCCTAGTTTCCCTCACAGATTGGTGGTGAGCTACTTGGAATGTGATGGCCATTCTGATAATGGGGCTCACACAGGCAAATTGGGTAGGGAAATGGATTCGAACCTGGCAATAATGAAGAGACAGCACTATATTTCGAAGTCAGGTTGGTGTGCAACGTGGCGGGGAATCTGCCAGAGCAGGTGTCTTCTGCAGTGGGTGAAATCATACAAGTCTATTGTTCATGATTCCTATTAAACTATTATAGACTATTTTCTAAATTGCGTGAGAATCCAGAAATCAGAGGTGCATAGGGACTTTGGAGTTCTTGTGCAGGATTCCCCAAAAGTTAATCTGCAAGTCGAATCGGTAGGAAGGAAAGCAAACTCAATGCTAACATTTATTTCAAGAGGGATTGTATACAAAAACAGGGATGTAATGCTGAGGCCCTATAGGGTGCTGGTAAGGCTGCATTTGAAATATTGTGAGCAATTGTGGGCACCATATCTGAGGAAGGATGTGCTGGCTCTGGAGAAGGTCCAGAGGAGGTTTACAAGAATGATCCCAGGAATGAGTAGGTTAACCTATGATGAGCGTTTGTCGGCACTGGGCCTGTACTCGCTGGAGTTTAGAAGAATGAGGGGGGACAACATTGAAACGTACAGAATTGTGAAAGGCTTGGATAGAGTGGATGTGGAGAGGATGTTTCCACTAATGGGGGAGTGTAGGACTTGAGCTCATAGCCTCAGAATTAAAGGACGTTCTTCTAGGAAGGAGACCAGGAGAAATTTATTTAGTCAGAGGATTGTGAATCTGTGGAATTCTTTGCCACAGAAGGTGTGGAGGCCAAGTCAGTAGATATTTTTAAGGCAGAGATAGATAGATTCTTGATTATTACAGGTGTCAAAGGTTAAGGGGAGAAGGCATGAGAATGGGGTTCGGAGGGAGAGATAGATCAGACTTGATTGATTGGTGGAGTAGACTTATGGGCCAAATGGCCTAATTCTCCTATTCCTTATGACCTTATTGGTGGTGGAGACCATGGGTTTGAGAGTTGCAGTCTGAATTACTCAGACAAGTGATCCAGTGTCTGGAAGGAGATTGTAGCCGGGAATTCAATCCATCCATTTCCTTCTGAGAGGCAATGGAAGGAAGTTGAAACCCAGTCCAAGTCGTTAATTTCCGGTAGTAGAGGTGGCAGTATAAGAATAAGAAATCGTAAGGCCCTTCAAATCTGCTCCAAACATAAATTAGCATGCAAATTTGGACTTGTCATATGTCAGCACATCACTCACTTGGTTCTTGTCTGCTACTTGAAAGCCTTTTTAGATTGCACCTTCCTCTTGGGAGGATTTTGAAATGTTTGCGTAATAGATGATTCATTTCCAGCTTGTGCTTGCCGTTCTTCTTGCACTCCCATTCTTTGTTGTTATGATCTGGATAGCTATTAAGATATTCACAAGTGCCCTCAAAGTGCGGCATCATTTGCATTCTTTAGCCTTTAAAAATTGAAAAGGACTGATGGGATTATTAACTGACTTATGCTGTGATGTAGCATGTTGATGTATCTCCATTCACTTTACAATAGATTCACTGCATCTTTCCAATGTATTCCAGGCATGGATACCTTGCGATCTATATGAAACACTAGCTCTGACAAACCCATTATTTAAAATAAATCTTTCATGTATTCTGAATGTATAATCTTATTGCAGGAGATATCAATTTAGCAACTGTATGATTTCATTATTATGGAAGATGTTCTCTTAAACCTCTATTGCATTCAACTTTGGCTGAAGGCTTTTCTTTCATGTATAATTTGTTTTGGCTCTGATATTTGGGCAGAGTTGTGTAAATTCAACTGCCAAGGTTCATGCTTGGCCCATCCTAAACAAGTAGTTTAGTTTAGAGATAGGAAGAAGGCCCTTCGGCCCACCGAGACCCATTCGAACCCCGTACACTGGCGCAATCCTACATACATGGGACAATTTAATTTTTTTTACGGAAGCCAATTAACCTACAAACCTGCATGTTTTTGGATTGTGGATGGCAGCCGGAGAAAACCCACGAGGTCACCGGGAGAATGCACCCTGCCCTCTATAATGTTTGGGACAAAGACCCATCATTTATTTATTTGCCTCTGTACTCCACAATTTGAGATTTGTAATAGAAAAAAATCACGTGGTTAAAGTGCACATTGTCAGATTTGAATAAAGATCATTTTTATACATTCTGGTTTCACCATGTGGAAATTACGGCAGTGTTTATACATAGTCCCCGCATTTCAGGGCACCATAATGTTTGGGACACAGCAATGTCAAGTAAATGAAAGTAGTCATGTTTAGTATTTTGTTGCATATCCTTTGCATGCAATGGCTGCTTGAAGTCTGCGATACATGGAAATCACCAGTTGCTGGGTGTCTTCTCTGGTGATGCTCTGCCAGGCCTGTATTGCAGCCATCTTTAGCCTATGCTAGTCCTCTTCAGTTTGGGGGATAGTCCCCTTCAGTTTTCTCTTCAGCATATAAAAAGCATGCCCAATTGGGTTCAGATTGGATGATTGACTTGGCCACTCAAGAATTGAACATTTTTTAACTTTGAAAAACTCCTTTATTGCTTTAGCAGTATGTTTGGGATCATTGTCTTGCTGTTGAATGAACCGCCACCCAATGAGTTTTGAGGCATTTGTTTGAACTTGAGCAGGTAGGATGTGTCTATACACTTCAGAATTCATTATGGTACTACCATCAGCAGTTGTATCATCAATGAAGATGAGCCAGTACCTTCAGCAGCCATACATGCCCAGACCACAACACCCCCACCACTGTGTTTCACAGATGAGGTGGTATGCTTTTGATCTTGGGCAGTTCCTCCTCTCCTCCATACTTTGTTCTTGCC
Source organism: Leucoraja erinaceus (assembly GCF_028641065.1). Lineage (NCBI taxonomy): Eukaryota > Metazoa > Chordata > Chondrichthyes > Rajiformes > Rajidae > Leucoraja > Leucoraja erinaceus. The sequence continues at coordinate 118,476,502 of NC_073378.1, read as the reverse complement.
ATCACTCTGATAGAAGTTAATCTTCATCTCATCTGTCCACAAGACCTTTTTTCCAGAACTGTGGTTGCTCTTTTAAGTACTTCTTGGCAAACTATAACCTGGCCATCCTATTTTTGCAGCTAACCAGTGGTTTGCATCTTGCAGTGTAGCCTCTGTATTTCTGTTCATGAAGTTTTCTGAGGACAGTGGTCATTGACAAATCTACACCTGACTCCTGAAGAGTGTTTCTAATCTGTCGGACAGGTGGTTGGAGGGTTTTCCTTATTATAGAGATAATTCCTCTGTCATCAGCTGTGGAGGTCTTCCTTGGCCTGTCAGTCCCTTTGTGATTAGTAAGCTCACCAGTGCTCTCTTTCATCTAAATGATGTTCCAAACTGTTGATTTTGGTAAACCTAAGGTTTGGCTGATGTCTCTAACAGTTTTATTCTTGCTTCTCTGTCTCATAATGGCTTCTTTGACTTTCATTGGCACAACTTTGGTGCTCATGTTGATAAACAGCAATAAAAGTTTCCAAAGGTGATGGAAAGACTGGAGGAAAGACTAGGTGCTGAGAGCTCTTATACCTGCATTAAGGAGGTAATTAAACACACCTGAGCAATTACAAACACCTGTGAGGCCATGTGTCCCAAACATTATGGTGACCTGAAATGGGGGGACTATGTATAAACACAGCTGTAATTTATACATGGTGAAACCAAAATGTATAAAAAATACCCTTTAATAAAATCTGACAATGTGCACTTTAACCACATGTGATTTTTTCACATATATCAAATTATGGAATACAGAGGCAAATAAATAAATGATGGGTCTTAAACCTAATAAATGATGGGTCTTAAACATAATGTCCCAAACATTATGGAGGGCACTGTACAAATACCGTACAGACAGCACCCATAGTCTGGATCAAACCCACTGAAAATGGGTTAATGGCATGTTTGCCTTCATTGCGAGAAGATTTGAGTTTAGGAGCAAGGAGCTCCTACTGCCCTGGTGAGACCGCACCTGGGGTATTGCGTACAATTTTGGTCTCCTAATTTGAGGAAGGACATTATTGCAATTGAGGGAGTGCAGCGTAGGTTCACCAGGTTAATTCCCAGGATGGCGGGACTGACATGTAATGAAATAATGGGTGGACTGGGCTTGTATTCACTGGAATGTAGGACGAGAGGAGATCTTATAGAAACATATAAAATTCTTAAAGGATTGGACAGGATAGATGCAGGAAATATGGTCCCGATCTTGGGGGAGTCCAGAACCAGGGGTCACAGTTTAAGAATAAAGGGTAGGCCATTTATGACTGAGATGACAAAAAACGTTTTCACCCAGAGAGTTGTGAATCTGTGGAATTCACTGCCACAGAAGGTAGTGGAGGCCAATTCACTGGATGTTTTTAAGAGGGAGCTAGATTTAGCTCTTAGAGCTAAAGGAATCAAGGGATATGGGGAGAAAGCAGGAACAGGGTACTGATTTTATATTCTCAGCCATGATCATATTGAATGGTGGTGCTGGCTCGCAGGGCCAAATGGCCTACTCCTGCACCTATTTTTTTTTAATGTTTCGATGTTCTCTAGCATTGTGAAGCAGCAACTACTGTTCTGCCATAGTGCCACCACTGAAGAACGGTGTTTGCATCAGATTGCTTTTTGACTGCTCCTCTGTTAAAAGCGAGACTTTACCATGGGACGTCAGGGCCATTTGTCTGCAAAATGTATCATGGCCATTGTGTGGGCACTGGATGGTGAACTGGTCACACCATGATGCTGCACTTCCGCTGTGATGGTTATGGGGAGAAGGCAGGAGAAAAGGGTTAAGAGGGAAAGGCAGATCAGCTATGATTGAATGGCGGAGTAGACCTGATGGGCCAAATGGCCTAATTCTGCTCCTATCACTTATGAACTTATAGATTTATGACTCAACCCCTTGTGAGAATCTCGGAGCAGTAGGAAGATAAATATATTTTGAGACTACAGATGGGCAGAAAGAACAGCTGAAAAGTTATTGCAAGATAAATGGAAATGAATGGTGAATGTCCAATTCAGCGTTTCCAAAGGAGTAGAGTTATTGTTCATACAACGTCTATTAACTAAAACATAGTAAGCAATAACACGCGGTAAACTAACTTTTCTGAGGTGTTACATGAAGCTGCATTGATTAGAATCTTACATTTGACTGTAGCACTATGCCCTGAAAAGTGATCATAATATCATAATTAGGCCATTCAGCCCATCAAGTCTACTTTGCCATTCAATCATGGCTGATCTATCTCTCCCTCCTAACCCCATTCTCCTGCCTTTTCCCCATAATCCCTGACACCTGTCAAATAAATAGAAATGAATGCTGAAAGTCGAATTCAGTGTTTCCGAAGCAGTAGAGTGTTTTTTGGTCTCTCACAACTGCTATTAACTAATCAGTAATGAGTAATAATGAACAGTTGATTGAATTGCACTTTCATTGATCACAAACCTAATTCCTCCAACTGTTGTAACTTGCATTTTATTGTTGATCTTCGCAGCGGCCGATTAACCAGAGTGATAGAGTAAAGGACACGCCATAATTCCAAACATGATCCGAGAGCAAAAAGATCATTCATCACCCTTGAACGTGCCTTTGATAAGTTTAGTTTCATTTATTGTCACGTGCACAAAGCTTTTGTTGCATGCTAACCAGCCAGCAGAAAGACAACACACGATTACAGTCGAGATATCCACAGTGTATGGATACACGATGAAAGGAATAACGGGAAATAATGTTCAGTGCAAGGTAAAGTTCGATTCAAGATAGTTCGAGGGACTCCATTGAGGTAGATAGTAGCTCGGGAACGCTCTCTAGTTGTTTGTACAATAGTTACTCCCAGTGTTCCCCCCAAGAGTAGATGGGGAAAGGCTGTTTCCATTGTTGGGAGAGTCCCGGACCAGAGGTCATTGCCTCAGAATTAGTCGCTCTTTTAGAAAGGAGGTCAGGGGGAATTTCTTTAGTCAGAAGGTAGTTCATTTGTGGAACTTGTTGCCACAGAGGGCTGTGGAGGCTGTCACTGGGTATTTTTAAGGAAGAGATAGACAAATTCTTGATTAGAATGGGTGCCAAGGGTTATGGGGAGAAAGCAGGAAAATGGGATTAGGAGGCAGAGATCAGCCATGATTGAATGGCGGAGTAGACTCGATGGGCCGAATGGCCTAATTTTACTCCTATGACTTGTGAATTTGTGAAAGGGTGCAAATGGCTGGAGGTGGGTTGCTGACATGGAGTTGCCCCCTTGTCTAGGCCACCTGGTTGATTGGCAATGGAAGGAGCGCCAATGGTGGGGTGTCCAATGCTGTCATTCTGCGAGAGGATGGTCGTTGCTTGTGTGATCTTTTGCCTTTCCCCACTAGCCTGGCACATCGGCAATGCAAATAGAGATGGGGGTTGCCAACCAATATCCTAGATCGTAAAACACCAAGTCCTGGAATATCTCAACGGCTCAGGCTGGACTTGGCTGACCCATTGGATCTCTGCTGGACTTGGATAGACTGCTCTTCTAGTTCATACATTTGGGGCAGTGTTGGTGTCAATGTCATTTCCCACCTACCACACCACCTCTACATTCTTGTCTTACATCTTCCCATGTAGCAGTTGTAGGAAAATGTTACTGTGACAATTTGACTGCTGGCTATATCGAGAGGCTTGACTCTTATCAGCTGCCAAAAATGTATTTTTCTCTGCTGGGATAGATTGCATCCCAGAAGTTCCTCAGGGCTGCTTCAAGATAAGTTTACTTTTTATCTTGGGAGATCAGTGCACATGTGGGATCTCTAACCAGCTTCATTATGGCAGCAATCTCATTTTCACCACAACACCCCCAGAGCACTGCTTGTTCTGCACTAGAAGCAGTGGCATCAGCCACCACGATGATCCAATCTACAGGATTGAAGTTGTCCATCATTCTCAGGCTGGAAGGATGAGGCTCTGTACAAAGTCCTGCCCAATCCTGAGACTGCACGGCAACTGAGCTGAAGGCGAATGAGGCAATCAGCAGGTTTGAGAAGAGGACACCAAGTGCTGGAGTAACTCAGCAGGTCAAGCAGCACCTCTGAAGAACACGGATAGGTGACGTTTCACACAGTGCTGGAGTAACTCAGCAGGTCAAGCAGCACCTCTGAAGAACACGGATAGGTGACGTTTCACACAGTGCTGGAGTAACTCAGCAGGTCAAGCAGCATCTCTGGAGAACACGGATAGGTGACGTTTCACACAGTGCTGGAGTAACTCAGCAGGTCAAGCAGCATCTCTGGAGAACATGGACAGGTGATGTTTCGGGTCTGAAAAAAGGACACGACCTGACACATTGCCAATCCATGTTCTCCAGGGATGCTGCCTGATTTGCTGAATTACTCCAGCTCCAGGCCAAGTCAATGGATATTTTTAAGGCAGAGATTGGTAGATACTTGATTAGCAGGAGTATCATGGGCTATGGGGGCAATGGGGTTGAAAGGGAAAGATAGATTAGCGATGATTGAATGGCGGAGTAGACTTGATGGGCCGAATGGCCTAATTCTGCTCTTCTAACTTATGAACTTTGTGTTCGTTTATGTATTGGGAATTCCTTGCGATGGTATGTATCTTGCAGTTGCATATGTTAATTCAGTAACACAGCACCTTTTGCTCCACCTCTTCTGGTGGTTGAAGCTTCTAAACGTGCATTTTCTACAATATGGGCACTGCCATGTGCATTGCACAAGATTAGCCCTTGATTCCCCCTCACTACCCAGCTCATGCAGTGTATTAACAGTATTCCAAATTGGGTGATACAGTGAAGTCCACATCTAGCATCGCTTCCCTGGTCCGATGAATGATCTGCAGGAAAAACAATATCGTTTCCCAGCAGATCCAGTTGGCGTACTGACCTTTTGTTTAAAATCGGCTCTTTTTTGCTCAATGAATCATTAATTGCTGTGCTTGAAACTGCATGCACCTTGCACAGTTCTGACTTTACAACCTTGTGTCTTGCTAAATCATTTGCAAGCTTAAACAGTTAATTAATTAGTGCTGCTCCAAACAACAAACTAAGTAAGTTGTTAATGGATTGACAGTGGTTGCGTCTAATTTGAACATTTTAGGGGAAGAAAAGATGCAAATGAAACAGGTGCAGGTGTGCAAAAATCTGACGTTTAGCAATTCAACAGCAGCCAAAGAGAATAATTTGTCAGCGTGTGAAGAAATAACAAGCGCCGAGGGTGCAGCAGGTCGCTGCAGGGGGTCCTATAGATTTCTCAACGAGGAGGAAATTAATTTTAATGTGTTGGAGCTCCATTATTTTGTACTAACACCATTAAAACCAAAAGGGAATGAAAAGTAGACATTTTCAGATAACTGAGATACAAACAGAATAACAACTTCAAAGAGCGTGCAAGGAATAGATCGGGTAGACGCACAGTCTCTTCCCCAGAGTAGGGGAATCAAGAGGAGGCGAGGAGGGGAAAGATTTAATAGGATCCTGAGGGGTGACGTATTCACATAAAGGTTGGTAGGTGTATGGAACGAGCAGCTGCAACGTTTAAGAAACATTTAGACAAATGCATGGTTAGGACAGGTTTTGAGGGATATGGGCCAAAGGTGGGACTAATTTAAATGGGACATGCTGGTCGGCATGGGCAAGTTGGGGCTGAAGGACCTGTTTCCACGCTGCATAACTACGACTCTGTTACTGTCACAATATCTTAAAAGATGAACCTTAATTTTCATCCATGTTTTTTACTTTTCTTGCTCCTCACCACCCCCATCTCTCACTCAGACCTCTTCACCTCCTACGTCCCTCTGTGATCCCTGCACTCCCCCCTAATTCAGCCCAAATGTGTATCCCCCTCTTCTTTGCCTCGCCGTTGCAACCTGGACCTAAAGCCTAAGAATTCCCTTGATACAAATCATTCTTCTCTCTTTTTGGATAATCCTCAAAACCCGTCCTTATATCTTATGCCTCAGAATCCATTTTTTGTCCTCTTTGTTCCAAAGTGCACTATGGAATTTAATTCTGTGTTCAGCACCCAATGAAGCAAACCGTTTATAAGTGACTATAAATAATGCAACCTCCCCTTTTCAAACAGAAAAGTCTAAAATGTGTACAGTTGTGCTAGTCGCTGTGTGCATGAGTGTCACTAGCAAGGTCAGTATTTATTGTCCATCTCAAAGTCGTTTTGAAGTGTGCCTGTGAAATCGGCCTCTTTAACATTGTATGATGCCCTCCGGTGAAGGTACTTCCACAATGCTGTTGGATGAAGAGTTCCAGGCCTCGGACCCAGCAGCAATGATGAGAACGGTTATTATACATCCAAATAGGGGCGGTGCGGACTTTGGAGGGAAATCAGCAGGGTGGAACTGTTGCTTCCCTTGTCTTCCTTCAGAGTAAAACTTGTGGATTTGGAAGTTGTCATTGAGGATGCCTACATGACTAATAGAACATTATAACAGTGCAGCTTAAGGACAGACCCCTTGGCCCATGTATGCGCCAAACAGGGACATAATCCATATCCCTCCCATTTCTTGCATATCCATATGGCTATCCAAAAGTCTCTTAAATGGCATTATTGTATCTCCTCAACCACAACCCCTGGGGTGTATGTCCCTGACCGCACGTCCCTGTGCGTGTGTCCGTGATGATGAGATGGAGTATAGGAACGGGATACTGAATGTGGATGACCAGCCATGATCACAGTGAATGGTGGTGCTGGATCGAAGGGCCGGATAGCCTGCTCCTGCACCAATTGTCTATTGTCTATTGAGGTTGAGAACCTCATATCCTGTTGTCGAGACAACAACCTTTCAATGTCAGCAAGACAAAGGAGATAGTGATCGGCTTCAGGAAGCGGAGCGGTACACATACCCCTGTTTGCATTGACAGTGCTGACGTAGAGGTAGTCAAATTCTGAGCAGTCAATGTCACCAATTTCTCCTGGACTACCCATATTGAAGCATGGACCAAGGAAGTACACCAATGCCTCTACTTCCTTGGAAGGCTTAGGAAGTTCAGCATGTCTCCTACAACTCTCACTAACCTCTACAGATGCGCCATAGAAAGCATTTTATCAGGATGCACCACAGCGTGGTTTGGGAACAGCTCCATCCAACCACACAAGAAATTGCAGTGAATTGTGGACGCAGACCAGACCATTGCACAAACCAACCTCCCTTCTATTGACCTTTTATACCCCGCTACCTCGGCAAGACCAGCAGCATAATCAAGTACGAGTCGCACCCTGACCATTCCGTCTTCTCCCCTCTTCCATCGGGCAAAAGGTATAGAAGTGTCAAAACACACACCTCCAAATTGGAGGACAGTTTTTTTCCCAGCTGTTATCAAGCAACTGAATCATATTACCACAACCAGAGAGCAGTGTTGAACTAATGCCTATCTCGTTGGTGACCCTAGGACTATCCTCGATCGGACTTTGCTGGCTTTACCTTGCACAAAACGTCATTCCCTCATCATGTATCTATACACTGTAAATGGCTCGATTGTAATCATATATTGTCTTTCTGCTGACTGGATAGCACGCAACAATAATAGACTAAAAAAAAGTTAATACATCACAAGAGTTGTATTATGTAATATGGCCCATCGAGTCCACTATGCCATTTAATCATGCTGATCTATCTTTCCGTCTCAATTGAATTCTCCAGACTTCCCGAAATCTTTGACACCCTTTTCAATCAAGGGCCTGCTGCCAATGTCTGTTTTAAAAATACCAATGACTTGGCTTCCATAGCTGTCTGTGGCAGGAAATTCCACAGGTTCACCATCCTCTGGCTAAAAATATCCCTCTTCATCTCCTTTCTAAAGGTATGTCCTTTCATCCTGAAGCTGTATCTCTGGTCCTAGATTCTCCCTGTAGTGGAAACATATTTTCCAAATCCACTCTATCCAGGTCTTTCATTATTTTGTAATGAGTCCCCATCCCACTCATCCTTCTAAACTCCAGCAAGTACAGGCCATAAAGCCGTCAAGTATTCATCATATGTTAACCCAATCATCTCTGGGATCATTCTCAAATACCTCCTCTGGACCCTCTCCAGCACCAACACAGCCCTCCTCAGATGTGGGGCCCAAAACTGCTCACAATACTCCAAATGTGTTCGGACCAGCACCTTATAATGCCTCAGCATAACATTCCTGCTTTTATATTCTAGCCCTTCCAAAATGAATCCTAACATTGCATTTGCCTTCCTTACTACCGATTCAACCTGCAAATGAACATTTTGGGAATACTGCATCAGCACTCCCAAGTCCCTTTGCACTTCCGATTCCTGAATCCTCTCCCCATTTAGTCTATGCCTTTATTCCAACTACTAAAAGTGTGTGTGCGCCCGTGTGTGCGTCCGTGTGTCTGCGTCCGTGTGTGTGTGTGCGCCTGTGGATGTGGTAATGTTACATGATGGAAAGGCTTTGGACTATAAAGGGGCAAGTTGCCCAGCCTCTGACCTGCACTTGAAGCCATGCTATTTATGTGGATGCTTGTGACGGTTTTCTGGTTAATGGTGATACCCAGGATGTGATGGTTCGTGACTTGGTGATGATAATACCATTGAATCTCAGGGGAGATTTTTTGAGGTGATTGTTGCCTGGCTCTCTGTCACAGTTGAGGTGGTGTGTTTGTAGGCCCATCTTCACCTAGTGACTGACTAATCATCCACTACCATTCACATAGAATTATGCAGGACTGCCGAGCTTGGCTCTTCTCTGTATTCTGTGCAGTCGCCAAGCTCTGAGCATGCGTTGTTGGTGAGAATGCATGTATTTCTGCGTCGTACCAGAAATGGGGTAGTGATCTTGCTTGTGAGTGCCTTCTGCACTCTGTATTTACCCAGAGTTAATCTTGAGGCACGATGGTGATGGGAGAGCGGGGGGGGGGGGGGGGGGGGGGGGGATGAACTGATGCATGAGGTTGGACATAGTGATGGTGTACATTTGCTGTTGCTGCTGATGATCCACAGCACCTCCATGGAGGCCCGCTTCTGAGGCAATAGATCTTTTGAGTCTGACCCATGTGGCATGATAGTAGCATCACGCATCAAGACAGAATGGCCTCAAGTGAAGATGGGATTTATTTTCACAAATACTGGGTGAGATGGTACTTCCACCAGCACTGCCATGGTTGGCGGTATCTCCCATAGGTAGATTGAGGGCTTTTCCTCACTAACTGCATTTGTTTTCTAACTACCTGCATAGACTCACTTGGGCTACTAACCTCGTCATCCTGGTGCTGCCAAGTCACTCTGTTGATAGACTGCAAGGACCCCAACCTTGTTAACTTCTGTGCTTTTTCCAAGTGTTGCCTAATGGAGCACAGATTCATCAGCTCAGGGGACATTGGGGATGGGAAGCGAGCAGAGGTTTTCAAGCTCATATTTGACATTATGCCTTGGGAATGCAAGGGGTCTGGAATTGATGTTGGCAACGTTCAGTGTGTAGGAAGGGACAGTAGCGGATCTGGTTCACACCGAAGAGAGATACAAAATGCTGGAGTAACTCAGCAGATCAGGCAGCATCTCTGGAGAAAAGGAATAGGTGACATTTCGGTTCTGAAGAAGGCTGCCCCACCCGATGACTTCTGTGGCATTTTGTGTCTATCTTTGGCAATATTCAGAATTGATCCCTCCTGTATCAATTCCACAGTGCGGCAATCCTTCCAGTGGATGAGGATGTAAACAGGGGTTACGATGGAGGAGTGAGTCCCTCGTGTTGGCTTGAGATGACTCTGAGTGCAGTAATGCTGGACTCTTCCTTTCTCTGTTGGTGATGGTACAAATGAGTGAATCTTGAAGTACAAATGCACTGATCACAAATTAGCACCTCACATTAGCACGGCCCGGAAGGAATCCAAGCACTCGCGCATTTTTAATGGAGAATTGGAATCAAACTAAGGAAGTTCAGCTTAACCTATATCGAATCTAATTTAAATTTCACTAAGTACTGCATACAGTTCTGATTGTCAAATGTTAAAAAAAAAAATTGGAGAGGCTGCAAAGATTTATAAAGATGATGCCAGAAATGCAATAATTTGCATCAGAAATGGATGAACAAACTTGTTTGTTTCCTATTGAGAAATGTCTGGGAGTTGACCTGATGGACTTTAAAAAAATAATGAATGATTTTAATAGAATGGATGCAGAGAGACAGTTTCCACATGTGTAAAACCATATAAAATGTAGAGACTGCAGCAGGATATTAGATATTTGTGTAGATGGAGTATAATATAGAAGTAAAGTAGATGAGCTTGAGGCTCAGATAGAGGTTTGTAGATATGACATTGGGGGGATTACGGAGACGTGGCAACAGGAGGATCGGATCTGGGAACTTAATATTCAGGGTTATACATCAATAGACAATAGGTGCAGGAGTAGGCCATTCGGCCCTTCGAGCCAGCACCGCCATTCAATGGGATCATGGCTGATCATCCCCAATCAGTACCCCGTTCCTGCCTTCTCCCCATATCCCCTAACTCCGCTATTTAAGAGCCCCTTCTAGCTCATCCTATAGAAAGGACAGGCAGGTGGGGAGAGGAGGGGGGTAGCTCTTCTGGTGAGGAATGGAATTCAGTCCTTTGCAAGGGAAGACATAGGGACTGACGAGGTAGAGTCACTGTGGATTGAGTTGAGGAATTGCAAAGGAAAGAAGACACTAATTGGTGTTATCTACAGACCCCCAAATAGTTGCCCGGATGTAGGGTGTAAGTTGCAGCAGCAGTTAAAACTGGCATGTAACAAAGGTAATGCCACTGTGGTGATGGGGGATTTCAATATGCAGGTGGACTGGGAAAGTCAGGTAGGTTCAGGACCCCAAGAAAGAGAGTTTGTAGAGTGCCTCCGAGATGGATTCTTAGAGCAGCTTGTAATGGAGCCAACCAGAGAAAAGGCAATTCTGGATTTAGTGTAGTCTAATGAACCAGATATGATAAGAGAACATGAGGTAAAGGAACCACTTGGAGGTAGTGATCACAATATGATTAGTTTTAATCTGCAATTTGAGAAGGAGAAGGTTAAATCGGAAGTGGCAGTGATGCAGTTGAACAAAGGGGATTATGAAGGCATGAGAGAGGAGCTGGCCAAGGTAGACTGGAAAGGGATCCTAGCAGGAATGACAGTGGAACAGCAATGGCAGGAATATCTGGGCATAATCCGGAACACGCAGGATCATTTCATTCCAAAAAGGAAGAAAGATTCTAAGGGGAGTAGGAGGCAACCATGGCTGACAAGAGAAGTTAGGGATAGAATAAAACTAAAAGAACAGATGTATAACACAGCAAAGAGTAGCCGGAAGCCAGAGGATTGGGAAACTTTCATAGGATGACAGAAGGAAACAAAGCAAGCAATACGGGCTGAAAAGATGAAGTGCGAGGGGAAGCTGGCCAGGAATGTAAAGAAGGACAGTAAAAGCTTCTTTAGATATGTTAAGGGAAAAGAGTAGCAAAGTCAAATGTGGGTCCCTTGAAGGCAGACACGGGTGAAATTATTATGGGGAACAAGGAAATGGCAGGAGAGTTTTCCAGGTACTTCGGATCTGTCCCCTAAGGAAGACACAAACAATCTCCCAGATGTACTGGAGGACAGAGGATCTAAGGGGGTCGAGGAAATGAAAGAAATTTTCATTATGCGACAAATAGTATTGGGTAGGCTAATGGGACTGAAGGATGATAAATCCCCTGGGCCTGATGGACTGCATCCCAGGGTCCTCAGGGAGGTGGCTCTAGAAATAGTGGACGCATTGATGATCATTTTCCAATGTTCAATAGATTTAGGATCAGTTCATGTGGATTGGAGGATAGCTAATGTTATCCCAATTTTCAAAAAAAGGAGCGAGAGAGAAAATGGGGATTTACAGACCAGTTAACCTGACTTTGGTGGTGGGAAGATGCTGGAGTCAATTATTAAAGAGGTAATAATGGGGAATTTGGATAGCAGTAAAAGGATTAGTCCAAGTCAGCATGGATTTATGAAAGGAAAATCATGCTTGACTAACCTTCTGAAATATTTTGAGGATGTGACAAGTAAAATGGTTGAAGGGGATCCAGTGGATGTAGTGTATCTAGACTTTCAGAAAGTCTTTGATAAGGCCCCGCACGGGAGACTGGGGACTAAAATTAGAGCACATGGTATTGGGGTGGGATGTTGACGTGGATAGAAAATTGGTTGACAGAGAGGAAGCAAAGAGTGGGAGTGAACGGGTCCTTTTCAGAATGGCAGGCAGTGGCGAGCGGAGTGCCGCAAGGCTTGGTGTTGGGGCTGTTTACCATAAATATTAATGATTTGGAAGAGGGAATTAGGAGCAACACTAGCAAGTTTGCGGATGACACAAAGCTAGGTGGCAGTGTGAACTGTGAAGAGGATGTTAGGAGGTTGCAGGGTGACTGGACAGGTTGAGTGAGAGTGGATTTTCAGTTCAAATTGGCATCAGGGTTGGCACAGACTTTGTGATTTGAAGGCTCTGTTCCTGCTTCATTTTGGGAAGCGCATAACCTCAGTAGAAGATGGTCAGAAAAAAAGTCCAATCGGGAAGGTCAGAATTTTATCTAAAGTGTGGTTAAAATGTGAAACTTTCTACCACAGGAAGTGTTTAAAGTAAATATCGTAGATCAATTTGAGGTGATGCTGGGCAATCCGAAGCAGAGGGTTGGAATCGAGGGTTACAAGGATTCAAATGAACAATGATGAAATACAACCATGAGTGGAGCATGAACAGGTTAAGCTGGATGGTCTGTTTGCGTTTACTGTAATTGTAGCATTTATTGCAGTGCATACCTTGAACTTCTGCACGTTTGCAATAAAATTCAGGAGGCAGATAAGATGAAGTGGCTCTGAATCATCTTAACACAGTTCCCAAGTCTATAACAGGATGAGCTACTTGGGCTAAATAGCCCCTCTTGTTTGATCTCTTCTGGATTTGATTCGGATCTAAAATGTTGCAGGCAGTGCAACTTGAAACAAGACCACTCTTGGCACAAGGCTCTCTAAGTTCTTCCAATTCTCCTTGCTCTGCTAAGATTCCTTTTTATCTCTGTTTGCATCTCAGTCAGCAAAAGAAGACATGGTTAAGACACAAACTGCTAGAGTAACTCAGTGGGACAAGCAGCATCTCTGGAGAGAAGGAATGGGTGACGTTTCAGGGTCGAGACCCTTCTTCAGACTGAAAGTCACGGGAAAGGAAACCAAGAGATATCGACGATGCTCTTGAGAGATATAGAATGATATGGAAAAAAGTAACAAAGATAACGGAACCAGGCCATTGTTAGCTGTTTGCTTTGTGTCTATCTTTGGTTTAAACCAGCATCTGCAGTTCCTTCCTGCACAAGGCTTAGCTAAAGTCAGGGATAAGGAGTAAATATGACTCAAGAATCAGATGCAGAGAAAAAGTTGTGGTTGGTGAGTCGACCTTTAGGATGGACAATTAAAAGAAGGAGAATGGTGAAACGAGGAACGGCAGATGCTGGTTTACATGAAAAAAAGACGACTGGAACAACGCAACGGGTCAGGCAACATCCCTGGCCAGCATGGATAGGTGACGTTTCAGGTCGGGCCCCTTTTTCAGACTGAAACAGAAGGAACTTGAGAACTGAGGGGAGAGACCACAGCTCAGGGCTGAAGAAATGATAGTAATCTGAAAAATGGTCACTTAATTTTTGTTTTTACTCAAAATAAAAGTTGTTAAAAGTTGTGCATGAAACCCAGGGATGAATCACTGTCATGAATCACATGTGCATTTGACGATGGTCTGAATCCATAAAACATTCCATCAATGAAACAGACTCCACATTCTCCTTATCCTCCTCCTCCGCAAAGAATATTTCTGTGCTAGTCTCTAGTGACGTGCAAGGCATTTTAAATTTCAGTGAGGTGGACTAAGCCAATGATTTTTTTTTTTTTTTAAATTATTGACTTTAAGCCATTCACCGAGTACCTAAATTGCCATTGAACATGAAGTCTGAATTGGTGGCAGATTATTCAGTTGTTAAAGAAAAGTGATTAGGAATTGAAAATTATGCCTTTTCATTGAAAAACTGTAATAATATTTTAAATCAGTCGGTGGGAGAAGAATATAAATTCTTACTCATTATCTGGTCACATAAAATCTTCAGCAAAATGAATTGTGATAATTTTGAGATATTATCAAAATTTTAATCTAAAATATCAGCTCATCACCCCATGAGTTGCGCACTAACAGTGCTCTACGCTCTCTTCTAAACAAGCCCGTTGATGGGAATACAATTTGCAATTTGTAGAAAGGCACTCGCAATCAGAAAATTATGTAAAAGTGCATATATTTGGAGGAATGAGTCAGGGCATCGTATTACAGCTGTATAAAACTTTAAGGCTACATTTGGAATATTGTGTGCATTTCTAGTCACGCCATTATAGAACTAAATTTGACTTTGGAGAAGGTGCAGAAGAAGTTTATCGGAATGCTGCCTGGACATGAAGGTGAGAGTGAACAAACTTGGATTATTTTCTCTGGAGGGGGGGGGGGAGACCTAATAGACAGCAATCAAATTATGAGAGGCATCGATAGAGTAGACAGTCAGAATATTTTACTGAGCATGGAAATGTCAAAGACTAGAGGGCGTAGCTTTAAGGTCGGAGGGAAAAGTTTTAGGGAGATGTGCAGAGCAAGTTTGTTTTGACACGGAGTAGTGGGTGCCTGGTACATGCTGGTACATAATGTCTGAGATGATTGTGGAAGCAGATACAACAGTGGCATTGAAGATGTTTTTACACAAGCACATAAAAACAGAGGCGATGTCGATCACGTGCAAGTAGAAGGTATTAGTTAAACTTGGCATAATGTTTGAATAGACATGGGTCTAATCCAATTAAATAAATGAACCATTCTTGAAATCCCTCAAGATTAATGCATTCCCTCAGAGGGAAGCACATTTTTTTCATTATGGAAGACATCTGAGAGAATAGGTTGTCATCACATCAGAGCCTTTGGGTTGTTAACAGAAGACATGGAATATACATTTATCCCCTAGAGACACTTTAATAATGCATTTAAGATAAAACAAAATTAGGCACTTGAAGATGGGTACCGTTTTAAAATAAAGTGAATCAGCGAGAGTTGCTTCTTTCAGAGGCATGCTTTGTTTTTGGAAACACAAACATTTGTGAGCATGGAGGCAGGAGTTTACAGATGTTTGAATCTTGAGCAGAAGCAAGACTTGCTAGAGGAGATCGACAGGTCGGCGGGCGAAGTGGAGGGAAATGGACGGGTGATATTTTGAGTCCTTCAGACTGATGGAGTAAAGGGGCGATAGCTGGTAGCTTTAAGGCAAGAGCTAGCCAATGGATCCAGGTGAGGAGGGGTTGAATGAGAGATGGGTGGATGGAGTAACCAAGACTGGAGCTGACAAGTCGAGAAGAAAAAATGGTGCAAATTGTGGGATCTGTTAAGCTGGGAAGGTGGAGAGTGAATTATAGAAAGAGATGATAATAATAATAATACTTTATTAGCCAAGTACATTTTGCAACAAATGAGGAATATGATTTGCCATACAGTCATACTGTAAATAGCTCATTCTAAGCTTCCCCCCAGTCCAGTTTCAGTCAGTAAAATACTGAGTCAAGCACTTGCGCATCTAAACTTTATTTTGGAAAAACACAATAACAGTTCCCACTACTATATGTAACCACCGCGGGTTCGATCCTTGCATCTGCCTGGCCAAGCCCTCCTAGCCTTGTGCAAGCAGAGACACTCCAGAAGGTCACGCAGTCCTAAGCGTTCTCCCAGAAGATCGACACAGGACCTCGTGGGAACTACCTTTTATAGGTCCTCGAACCTTGAGGGACCGAACCACATGGGGGTGGTCTCTATACAGTCCGATAACAGATATCGATTAACACAATACATGATAGACATTTCCCTAACCCAATAATACAGTGACTAATACAATGTATCTGACGAAGTTTCTAGATGCAAGTTAACAGAGATGAATTATGCAACATGTGCCTGGATATTCAAGAAACCCAGACAAGGCTCAACACTTAACCCAATCAACATCTAGCAAAGTAAAGTGTTGCAACAATATGTACAATGTGTATGTATGGTGTTTGCATTCATCCAATCCATTTCATTCAATTTACACCTAATTGTTAGAATCTGCAAATTTCCCATTCTTTCCCTGCAACTCTTATCTAGGCTCCAGACAAGCTGGCACCATTCTGCAGCTTGCCCCATTTCTGCAGAAGGCACATTTAAATTGACCAAATGGCCTAACAGCACAGAAGCCTTTACTCAATTTTAGTGTCCTGGCATCTCCAATTTGGCCAGAATTAACAATAAGAGCAACAAGGCACCCAAATACATGTTTTTAACATGAACATCCACCACAGCGACTCCCTGTTCAATCTTCTTCCCTTCTTGTTCTTGGTGGGTAGTAGGGAAGTGGATGGTGATGGGAGAAAAATGGGAGCCCAAAGTAGCAAGGGATGGGTGATGAGTGGGTGGAGGAGGGGAAAGGCACTGGATGACAGGGTGGTGAGAGTGGAAAGAGATGGTGTGTGTGCTTTCCATATGAATTGGAGGGAGACCAATGGTAGAGGGTCGCTTGGAACATTACTTTTTTGAGCATTATTTGTTATTTTAATGGGATGTAGAGATTAATGGCTGAACACAGGAGATATCAAATCATAAGACATGAGCAGAATTAAGCCATTCATCCCATTGAGTCTGCTCCACCATCCAATCATGGCTGATCTATTTTTCCCTCAACATTATTCTCATGCCTTCTCCCCCTAACCTTTGACACCCTTGCTAATCAAGAACCTATTAATTTCCGCTTTAAAAACCCTAATGACTTGGCCTCCACAACCTCCATTATCTGTGGCCGTTGAATTCCACAGATGCACCACCCTCTGACTAAAATAATTCCTCCTCATCTCCATTCTAATGGTCCATCCTTTTATTCTGAGGCCATGCCCACTGGCCCTAGACATTCCCATTTGTGGAAACATCCTCTCCACATCTATTCTATCCAGGCCTTTCATTATTTGGTGATTTTCATTTCATACTGCCATTTAGTTTTTCCTTGGCCAGACCACCAAATCATAAGACGTAAGAGTAAAAGTAGGTTATTCAGCCATATAGTGATACAATGTGAAAACAGACCCATCAGCCCAACATGCCCACACCGGCCAACATGTCCCAGCTACCTCCAGTCCCTTCTGCCAGCATCTGGTCCATATCCCTCCAAACCCGTCCTATCAATGTACATGTCTAACTACATCTTAAATGTTGGGGTAGTCCCAGCCTCAACTACCTTTTCTGGCAGCTTGTTCCATACATCCACCACCCTTTGTATGAAAATGTTACCCCCCAGATTCCTATTAAATATTTCCCCCTTCACCTTAAACCTATGTCGTTTTGTCTAGGATTCCCCCTACTTTGGCAGGAGACTTTGTACATCTACCCAATCTATTCCTCTCATGATTTTATACACCTCTATAAGATCACCCCTCATCCTCCTGCACTCTAATGAATAGTGTCCCAGCATACTCAATCTCTCCCTATAGTTCAGACCCTCTAGTCCTGGCAACATCCTTGTAAATCTTCTCTGCACCCTTTCCAGCTTGACAATGTCTTTCCTATAACACGGTGCCCAGAACTGAACACAATACTCTAAATGTGGCCTCACCAACGTCTTATTCAACTGTAACATGATCTCCCAACTTCTTTAATACTTGAACTGATGAAGGCCAATGTGCCAAAAGTCCTTTTGACCACCCTATCTAGCTTGGACTCCACCTTCAAGGAACCCTCTGCTCTGCAACCCTTAGAACCCTCTACTCTATAAAACCCCAGAGCACTACCATTCACTGTGGAGACAATACCTCACATTCCCTCTGTTAGACAATACCTCACATTTCTCTGTATTAAATTAATTAATAGAAAGTGGGATAACAGAAAACTAGTGTGAACTGGCAATCAATGGTCAGTATGCACTTGGTGGGCCAAAGGACCTGGTTCCATGCTGAATCTCTAAACTGAACTAATTGGGCACCGTTCTTAACCGTGTGCGGGCGGATGTTGAAGGACGAGAAGCCGAAGCCAATAAGTCGAAGCCAGGATACTGAACGGACATGACGATGAAAGGATATGAAACCGAATGGGCACGACACCGAACGGATACGATCCTGAACGGACTCCAGGCTGCAAAGCAAAAAACAGAACGGACATGACATCGAAAAGCTGCCGAAAGGACAAGACGTCTCCGGGGACGGGATTTGTCCGACACCTTGTCAGCGATTGGTCCAGACCCCCGCGTCCATCACATCACTGGCTGGGGGGAGACAGGAGGGTGGGAGCTTGAGCTTGCGTTTGTAAAATGGTGGCAGTGACTCCAAGCTACTGCGATTATCACAGAGGCAGTGATGTGATGGATGCCGCAGGGGTCTGGATCAATCGCTGACCTTTGTCGATGACTGACAAGGTGCCGGACCAATCCCGTCCCCGGAGACGTATAAGGTACAACAATTTAACTATTTCAAAATGTAACAAGGTGCACCAATTCTTGCAGCAAATATAGATTTTTACAAGTGTTTCAGTGTTTCGCACCTGTTTATCATTTCGGCTTCATGTGCGTTTGGCGTCAGATTGTTTTTCTGACGGGGAACAAACATGACGTCGAAAACCCTCCGTGGAAATCGCAGCAGCTTTGAGTCACTGCCATCATTTTACAAACGCAAGCTCAAGCTCCCCCCCCCACCCTCCCGTCTCCCCTCCGGCCAGTGATGTGGTGGACGCAGGGTGTCGGACAAATCCCGTCCCCGGAGAAGCCATGTCCATTCTGCGGTTTTTCTACGTCATGTCCGTTCTGCATCTTGTCCGTTCTGCGTTGTGTCCGTTTGGGTTTATATCCTTTCGGCGTAATGCACTTTCGGCTTCGTTTCCTTACAGCGTGATGTACTTTCGATATCTTGGCTTTTCGGCGTGATGTACTTTTGGTATCTTGCCATCCACTTCTTGGCTTCGGCTTCTCATCCTTCGACGTTCTGTCCAGGTACCATTCTTAACATCTGGAATGTGGACTGGACTAGTAAAATGGTGCCAAACATGGCGACTCTTGCATATAGGCTCAGTAGACTATTTCTATACAACTGCTAACAGGGGGTGGTACTGTACTGGACTGTTTGTAAGAAAATAATTTCACTGTGCATTTGCACTTCTCACATGTGACAATAAAGCTCTATTGAACCATTAAAATACCTGCCCTTGGCTCTAGAGGTCTCATCTGTTCTTGATGTGGCCGCTTCTGTTGATCAGCTTGCTGCTGGTAGAGGGTGTGAGCTGTGCTTCAGACACTGAACGTCCAGCATCACACCCATTGCCATAACTAGTGCTCATTAGGAAGGGGGTGCCGTGACTTCTTTTCAAATTAAATCTTAAAATAATGTTGCATTTACTCTACTAAACTGGGTGGAAAAGTATTCCTACTGGTTTATTATTGGCACGTGTGCAGCGGTAAAGTGAAAAAAAACAATTTGTGCCTGCAACTGTGTTAAGACAAACCATAAATACATAGCGCCCATTAAAGCCCATGGTTCCCCTGGTATATTGCAGTCGGAGGAAAGGTCTCGACCCAAAACGTCACCCATACCTTCTCTCCAGAGATGCTGCCTGTCCAGCTGAGTTACTCCAGCATTTTGTGTCTATCTTTGGTGTAAACCAGCATTTGCAGTTACTTCCTGCACACATTGTGTCTGTCCCATGCTCTCTATCCGCAACAGTTTACATTACTCTCTCTTGAGTGACTATACAATGGCCTTTTGAATGCACTAACTGATTTCACTGGCTGGGTGACTCCAAATTGTAGCCACTGCAGTTTTTCCAAACTTCGTTACCTTGTGGCTTTTGCCCATCTCTCTGAATTATGTTGCTTGGGGAAGGGCGTGTTGCCAGTGGCATGGTCAGGACCCATGATGGACTGGGCAGTGTTCACCACCTTTTGCAGTCTTCTTCGCTCCTGGGCATTCGAGTTGCAGAATTTGATGCAACCTGCAATATGCTCTCTGCTACACACCTGTGCAACCTGCAAGTTCAAGAGAGTAATCTCTGACCTCCCCTCATTATTGTTCAGCAATATTCCTGTTCCTACTGAATGCAGGATTTTACCATGCAAGAACAATATTGTCTGCCTCATTTTCTACATTACAGCAGTGACCACATTTCAAAATACTGTTTATGAAGCGCTTTGAGTCGGCCAGAGCTTGACAAAGTAGTGTACACAATACAAGTTTGATTAATTTTTAAGGCTTGGTTTTCGTAATGCGTGTTGTGGAGAGAGGATCTAGCTCGCGAGCAGGAAATTGCACATATCCTCCCAGCTTTTGTTTGTCAAATGGCAATACATGTGCCGAGGGAATGCAGAAAAAAATTACTAGGGTTTTGCCAAGACTTTGGAGACTGAGTTACAGGGAGAGATTGGGAAGGCTAGGACTTTATTCCTTGGAGCATAGGAGACTGAGGAGTGATTTTATGGTGTATAAAATCTGGATGGATATAGACAGGGTGAATGCACACAATCTTTGTTTTTTGTTCAAACAAGAGCGGCAGTTTCTGCAGTGCATTCAGATAGTATTCAGACCCCTTCACTTTTTCCACATTATGTTACGCTACAGCCTTATTCTAAAATAGATCAAATTAAAAAATGTTTTATCAATCTACACACAATACCTCATAATAAAAAAGCAAAAACAGGTGTTTAGAAATTTTTGCAAAGTAATTAAAGAAATAACTGAAATATCACATTTACATACGTATTCAGACCCTTTACTCAGTACTTTGTTGAGGCACCTTTGGCAGCGATTACAGCCTCAGGTCTTCTTGGGTGTGACGCTACAAGCTTGGCACACCTGTATTTGGGTAATTTCTCCCATTCTTCTCTGCAGATCCTCTCATGCTCTGTCAGGTTGAATGGGGAGCGTCGATACACAGCTATTTTCAGGTCCGTCCCCCCCCAGAGATGTTCGATCAGGTTCAAGTCCGGGCTCTGGCTGGGCCACTCAAGGACATTCACAGACTTGTCACAAAGCCACTCCTGCATTGTCTTGGCTGTGTGGTTAGGGTCATTGTCCTGTTGGAAGGTGAACCTCCGCTCCCGTCTGAGGTACAGAATGCTCTGGAGCAGGTTTTCATCAAGGATCTCTCTGTACTCTGCTCCGTACATCTTTCCCTCGATCCTGACTAGTCTCCCAGTTCCTGCCGCTGAAAAACATCCCCATAGTATGATGCTGCCACCACAATGCTTCACCGTAGATATAGTATTGGCCAGGTGATGAGCGGTGCCTGGTTTCCTCCAGACGTGACGCTTGGCATTCAGGCCAAAGAGTTCAATCTTGTTTTCATCAGGCCAGAGAATTTTGTTTAGGTGCCTTTTGGCAAACTCCAAGCGGGCAGTCATGTGCCTTTTACTGAGGAGTGGCTTCCGTCTGACCACTCTACAATAAAGGCTTGATTGGTGGAGTGCTGCAGATATAGTTCTCCTTCTGGTTCTCCCATCTCCACAGATGAGCTCTGGAGCTCTGTCAGTGACCATCGGGTTCTTGGTCACCTCCCTGACCAAGGCCCTTCTCCCCCAATTGCTGTTTGGCCGGGCGGCCAGCTCTATGAAGAACCCTGTTGGTTCCAACATCCATTTAGGAATGACAGAGGCCACTGTTCTCCTCGGGACCTGCAAAGCTGCAGAAATTGTTTTATACCCTTCCCCAGATCTGTGTCTCGACACAACCCTGTCTTGGAGATGTATGGACAATTCCTTCATCTTCATGTCTTGGTTTTTGCTCTGACATGCATTGTCAACTGTGGGACCTTCTATAGACAGGTGTGTACTGTTCCAAATCATGTCCAATCAATTTAATTTACCACTGGTGGACTCCCATCAAGTTGTAGAAACATCTCAAGGATAATCAATGAAAATAGGATGGATCTGTTCAATTTTGAGTGTCATAGCAAAGGGTCTGAATAATTATGTAAATGTGATATTTCAGTTATTTATTTTTAATTACTTTGCAAACATTTCTTAACACCCGTTTTTACTTTTTTATTGTGTGGTATTGTGTGTAGATTGATGATAAAAAAACGAATTTAATCCAATTTAGAATAAGGCTGCAACGTAACAAAATGTGGAAAAAGTGAAGATATCTGAATACTTTCTGAATGCACTGTAGGTACTATCATAAGGTTGCCGGAACTTTCGTAAAGTTTATGAAACATTTACACAGGTACATGGATAGGACAAGTTTAGAGGGATGTGGGCCAAATGCAGGCCGGTGGGACCTGTATAGAAGGGACATGTTGACCGGTGTGGCCATGTTGG
Source organism: Leucoraja erinaceus (assembly GCF_028641065.1). Taxonomy (NCBI): domain Eukaryota; kingdom Metazoa; phylum Chordata; class Chondrichthyes; order Rajiformes; family Rajidae; genus Leucoraja; species Leucoraja erinaceus. The sequence continues at coordinate 118,454,164 of NC_073378.1, read as the reverse complement.
GCCGAAGGGCCTGTTTTCATACTTTATGACTCTATGACTAACCGGAAGGCATAGATTTAATGTGAGAGGGAAAGAGGTTTAAAAGGGACTTGAGTACCAGCTTTTTTTCACACAGAGGGTAGTACATAGTGGAAGAAGCTGCCAAAGGAAGTGGGTGAGGTACAATAACAACATTTCTATTGATGTACCTGTCCAAGTGTCTTTTAAAAGATTCAGAGCGATTGTGGATTAAATAGGACTAGTGTAGATGGGCATCTTGGTCGGAATGGACGAGATGGGCTAAAGAGCCTTTCTTCGTGCTTGATGAAATTGACTCCATGACCAAGGACAAGGTGATGAGAAATCTCAGTCAGCAATGTGGAAAAGAGACAATGGTAATATCCCAATTAGCCAATTGGTTTGGGGAATGCCAGTTGTAGATGTAATACTCGTCCAGTATTATACTCCATTTTCTTTAGATATTAAAACCAGTTAGGTTTTAGTACCTGCCCTTCACCCAATCACATCGCTTTCCAGCATGTGTTATGGATTAATTTCATCGTCTCTCAAATTTGGATTACGCCTGCCCAAATTTCTTTAGAGCACCTTTATTTGTGAAAAAAATATTGTAAGAGATTTCCAGTTAGTTTGGAATCTTAATTTATTTTCAAAATTCAATATTAGCAGCAGACTCAGTTTGTCAGAGTAATTAAGGTCAAATTATCAACTGGAACTAAACCAAAGCATTTCCAGAACTAATTGGGCTTTTATTTTGCTAATGAAGCACACAGTGGGAAAGGTAGACTTTGCAAAATGAAGTCATAACTGATCCAAACCTCAGCCCACCACACCCACACAATAAGACATCACACAATGTTAAAGGCCAATACTGAGGGTTTAGTTTAGAGGTACAGTGCGGAAAAAGGCCTTTCGGTCCACCAGGTCTGTGCCAACCAGCAATCCTTGCACTATCCTACACACTAGGAGCAATTTCCAATCTTCACCAAAGCCAATTAGCCTACAAACCTGTACGTCTTTGGAGTGTGGGAGGAAATCAGAGCACCTGGGGAGAACCCACGTGATCACGGGGAGAATGTACAAAATCAGCACCTGTAGTCGAGATCGGACCCGGGTCTCTGACGCTGTAATGCAGCAACTCTACCGCAGCGACTTGAAATTGAAGGTGGAAATTGTTGACTGGCATTCGCAAGTAGTTTTCGAGTTTCTCAGGCAATTCATTTCACGGCCACTACATTCCTGCAGCTCTTTGCAACGCTTATTATTTTTTCCTTCCCTCTCCCTCCTTTTTTATATTTTCCTCCCGAGGGAAATTCTGGAAGCCAGAAACGTTTTGCGTGTAATGCAGTGAGATTGTTCAATGTAACACCAGGCCAGGATAAATGGCGCACTGCCGAGTGACTGCAAATGAGAATTAAGGGCATTGAATTATTTATGAAGACAATTTTGTTTACAGCAAAGGGATTGCATATGCAAAGCTCCTATTTCAAATAAAACTTTTGATTGAATGTCAAAGTTTTAAAAGCAACGTTTCAATGACTGTGTTCACATTTGTATATTAGAAAATGGTAACTGCTTTTCCCTCCCTCCTGAAATTTATTTTATGTTGTTTCCTTGTGCTGAATGCTGCCTCTTACAATGGTACCTCCCCCCCCCCCCGCTGGCATTTAATGCAAGTCCAGAACAATTGTGGATATTTCTAAAAAGCTGAGGCTGGCGTTTGAAGGAAATTGCTTTTGATCCTCCTTGTCTCTCAGAGGGTTTCTGACACATCTGAGTGATTATGTGCCAGCTGTTGTTTTAACTGCAGCAAGCCTTGCATTTGGCTCCTGTCCAACTGTGCACATGCATTCACCTGATGCACAAAAGTCTAAGAACGAAGGAAACCATGTTACTGAGTGACTTGCACTGAGCTCCACGCTACCGAGTCACTTGCACATAAGTCACGCCTTCAGGCACGATGTATGGAGTTTTTAGAATCCTGCAGTAATTCATCTTTTTAAAAAAAAAAGGATTGTATGATTCTAAGTTTCCTGTGGAGCACAATCTCAATGAAGCATCACTTTCTTCCCAGCTGTTATCAGACAACTGAACCATCCTGCCAACAACTAGAGTGCTGTCCTGATCTACTATCTACCTTATTGGAGACTCTTGGACTATCTTTGATTAGACTTTACTGGACTTTATCTTACACTAACGGCAAACACATAGGCTTGCACTAGGCCCCCATTCCCCCATCTTCTCCATGGATGTCCAATCACGCTACAGCCCCATCCCCCACCAGGAGGGTCTCAAAGCCCTCAGTTTCTCCTCGAACGGTGAACCAACCAATCCCCGTCCACTGATACTCTCTTCCACCTAGCGGAGCTGGTTCTTACTCTTAACAACTTTTTCGTTGACTCCTCCCATTTCCTCCAACTCCAAGGCGTAGCTATGGGCACGCACATGGGCCCAAGCTATGCCTGCCTCTTTGTAAGGTACATGGAACAATCCTTGTTCGAGACGTACCGTGGCCCTATCCCCGAACTCCACGTCCGCTACATCAACGACTGCATTGGTGCTACCTCCTGCACCCACACACAACTCACTGACTTCATCCATTTCACCACTAACTTCCATCCGGCACTCAAATACACCTGGACCATTTCCGACACTTCCCTACCATTTCTTGACCTCACTATCTCCATCGCAGGTGTTAGACTCCTGACCGACATCCACTATAAGCCCATTGACTCCCATGGCTATCTGGACTGCACTTCTTCCCACCCTGCTTCCTGTAAGGACTCCATCCCCTACTCCCAATTCCACCATCTACGTCGTATCTGCACCCAGGATGAGGTATTTCACACCAGGACATCGGAGATGTCGTCATTCTTCAGGGAATGGGGGTTCCCCTCTTCTACTATAGATGAAGCTCTCACCAGGGTCTCTTCTATATTCTGTGACTCTACTCTCACTCCCCATCCACTCACTCATAACAAGGACAGAGTCCCCCTTGTCCTCACCTTCCACCCCACTAGCCGTCACGTACAACAAATAATCCTCCATCATTTTTGCCACCTCCAACGTGACCCCACCACTCGCCACATCTTCCCATCTCCCCTCCCCCAACTGCTTTCTGCAGAGACCGCTCCCTCCGTAACTCCCTGGTCAATTCATCCCTCCCTACCCAAGCACCACCCCCTCTCCGGGCACTTTCCCTTGTGCTACACTTGTCACTTTACCTCCCCCCTTGACTCCATTCATGGACCCAAGCAGTCTTTCCAGGTGTGGCAGAGGTTCACCTGCACCTCATCCAACCTCATCTATTGCATCCGCTGCTCGAGATGTCAGCTGCTCTACATTGGCAAGACCAAGCGTAGGTTTGGCCATTGCTTCGCCGAACACCTCCACTCGGTTCGCAATAACGAACCTGATCTCCCAGTGGCTCAGCACTTCAACTTTATTCGAGGTGCTCCTGCTTCCCACCGCTTCCCAAAGACATACGGGTTTATAGGTTAATTGGCCTCTCTAAATTGCCGCTGGAGTGTCAGGCGTGGATGAGAAAATGGGATAAGGCAGAACTAGTGTGAATAGGTGATCAGTGGGCTGGTGGGGCCAGAGGGCCTGTTTCCATGCTGTATCATTCAATCAAGGTGCAATCACAGGCAGTATCATCCCAATGCAACCTCCATGGTCTTCACCCATAGTGCACACGTCCAAGACCTGGGTTCCCTTTGTCCAATTCTGTGTGACTTGCAGGTATGTGACTGATTAAATCCAGGCTGGTGCAGGGAACCTGGTTTGGGGGATACTTGCCTGGTAGAGACATACCCTGCACTGAAGCTCGGCGCAGCCAATGGGAAGGCTCTGGGGGGAAGGACCCTCGACTCCTGAGGGGCTGGGCCCTATATACAACCCCTCAAACACTTTGGATGCATTGTTTAACGAGGAAGCATGGATGGCGTGGAGCCATTTTAAGAGGAAGAGTTGAAATGTTGTTACAATGATCATAGAGAAAGACGTAGACCAGTTATTATTTGTATTGTGATTAAAGTATATCTTTGAGGGGGGCCGGAAAAACATCGCTGGCCACCTTCACTCACTGTGATACATTTCCCAAAGATAAATGACTCTGTCACTACTGGTTGGAATATGCAATGGGAAGTCCAAGACCAAAATGAAGAATAATGACATGGACTTCCCATATTCCAGAAGTGGCGGCGTTGTTAACAGCTGTGGCTCGCCTGCAGTCCGTCTGTCTTTACTTTTTTCTGTTGTTTTTTTTGTCTTGTTTTGGTTAAGTTTTAGTTTGTTGGGTTGTGTTAGAGGGGGGGTGAAACATGTTCTCTGCCTCTTCCTTCGGGGGAATGCGACTTTTTCGTGTCGTATCCCCCTTCTCTGCCTCCGTCTGCGCTGAGGCCTAATGGCGGAGCTGTCTGCGACTGACCCCGAGGCTCCGGAGGCAGAGCCAGCCAGGACTCACCAACGAGAGGCTGGCCGTCTTTGGGGCTAAGGCAGCGGTGGCCCGACTTGCTGGTGCGGCGTTCTGGCTTTCGGCGGCGGCCTGGAGCTGATGCAGCGGGGCTCGGAGCGGAGACTGCGGGACCCGGAACTGGGGCAGTGGCCTGGAGCTGGGGAGGCTGCCCGGAGCGGAGACTGCGGGACCCGGAGCTGGGGCGGCGGCCCGGAGCTGATGCTGACGGCGTTCCGGCATTCGGCGGTGGCGATATCACCACGGAGGTCCGCTGGACTGGAGAGCGGCATCTTCGGCCTGGATCGATCGCCTCAGCGCAGAGGGAGAACAAGGAGGGAAGAGACGGAGACTAAGACTTTGCCTCCATCACAGTGAGGATGTGCTTGGTGAACTCACTGTGGTGGATGTTTAATTTGTGTTTATTTTATGTTTTATTTTTATTGGCTCTGTGTAGGACTGCAGGCAACATAATTTTGTTTAGACCGAAAGGTCTGAATGACAGTAAAGGAATCTAATCTAATCTAATCTAATCCCCACAGATATGGGTGAAATAGATGCTCCAGGCCTACCTTAAGTTTACCTTTGTCGAGGTACAGTCAAAAGCTTTTATTTTGCAAGCCATCAAATCGGATAGTACTGGACATAAATACAATCGATTCAAACTCAAATACGATAGGTTGAGCGAATGGGAAGGTACAACAGATGTTAGGTGCAGGAGCAGAGCAGTGTACAAAGAGCAGAGTGTAGTACTCAGCATTGTAGTGCACCAGTTCCAGAGATAGTCCAGTGTGCGCAGTGAGGTAGAGGGGAATCGGCCCATTCCCTGGTTTGTAGAAGGACTGTTCAGACGCCTGATAACTGAGCCGTTTCTGAGTCTGCTGGTGCACGCTTTGAAGATTCTGTATCTTCTGCAGTACGACTTTGTTGAAGTCCTGGGTTTGGGCCAAACCTTTGATATAACGTTGCATTGTATGGGTGGTACACGATGGTTTCCTTGGGCAGTTAACCCCAGAACAGCGTCCGGAATCCCTCACGATGCAACCAGGCAAAAGGCAGCGGATTCACTAGCCTCAAGGACCCTAGTGAACCAATTTCAATCCAGTAACTTCATGAAGCCAAGTATTGATTATTTATTGAATGGAATGTACATTCCCCAGCTGTTGTGGTGGGATTTGAACTCTTGGCTCCAAGGTCATTTGTCCGGACTTCAGATATCCAGTGATGTGACCACTATGCCACCATGCCTGGTTTGGTGGTGCCTGATTTAGAAGCGGTCACCATTTCCCATCCTGCAAGGCTGATTTGCTACATGAAAGTGCAGCCTGGAGACTAGACCCTCCCACACAAGAAGTGTAAGGTCAGCAAGGTCATTCACTTGCCCTTACGCTGCAGTGTATTGAAAGGTACAGCAGAAGAATAGGCCCTTCAGCCCACCACATTAGCCATGCTATCCCTTCATATCTCTGGACTAACTGGGTGGAGCACTAGCACAGCATCATTGGGGAAGGCAGGGGGTACTTTAGACTTTTACTATTTACAGAAACCAATTAACCAACAAAACTGTATGTCGTTAGAGTGTGGGAGGGAAGTGCAGCACCCGGAGAAATCCCACGCAGTCACAAGGAGAACGTACAAACACCGAGCAGACAGTACTCATAGTCTGGATCGAACCCGGGTCTTTGGCGCTGTAAGGCAGCAACTCCACCGCTGCGCCATCGTGCCGCCCAAAATTTACCCGTCACTTCTGCGTGGGGGGGAGGGGGGAGAAGTCAGAGATGGATGTTAAGTGTAGTTTTAGCCACCCATTGCAATTAATGGAACATCACTGATCAAGGGCATTTAACCATGCAAATGTTTGGAATTTCACAACAATTTTAAACAGTGAACATTTGATTAAAATGGTAGAAATCTCACACCAATAAATGTAACTAATTGGGGAATGTAAAGCGAGTGAGTATTACCAGTTCACCTGTTCTTTTCCATTGGGGAACTGGACGTTTTGAAGTGTGTGATTAATAACCCATCGTTATGGCGGGAACCGCTGTAGATTTCGTAAAGGTTGACGTTAACAAGCGTCTTCATGGCAACTAGGTGCAAAATTTGATACTAAAATGATCTTTGCTCTAGGTTGCTGCATGTTTTGTTCATATTGCAGACTAATATTGGAATAGACTTGGAATTCAAGATGATAAGTGAATTTGCAATGAAAAGAAAGACGTGCATTTATGTGATTCCACCCATGACCTCTGGATGTCTCAAGTGCTTCATTGTCAATGAACTACTTTTGAAGAGTAGTCAAATGTCGTGGTGCAGGGAACCACAGCCTCCAGTTTGCTTCAGTGAAGTTGGTTTCAGTGTAATCATTGACAAGGATTTGGGGTTGCTCTTGGACTTTAGAGATACAGCACGGACTCAAACCCTTCAGACCACCGAATCCGTGCCGACCAGCGATCGCCCCGTACACTAGCACTATCCTACACATCAGGGAAAATTTACAATTTACAGGAGCCAATGAACCTACAAACCTGTACGTCTTTGGAATGTGGAAGGAAACCGGAGCACCTGGAGTAAACCCACGCAGTCACAGGGAGAACGTACAAAATCCGTATAGACAGTACCCGTAGTCAACATTGATCCTGAATCTCTGGCACTGTAAGGCCAGCTGCACCACTGTGCCGCCCTGCTAAGCTTGATAGGAGCCCATGGTATTAGTGGCAAGGTACTAACACGGATAGTAGATTGGCTGATCGGCAGAAGACCAACAGTGGGAATAAATGGGGCCTTTCATGGTCGGCTGTCAGTGACTAGGGGTGTTCTGCTGAATGCGGTGTTGGGATCGCTACTTTTCTTTGGAGTGTGGGAGGAAACCGGACAAAACCCATACAGTCAAAGGGAGAATGTACAAACTCTGTATAGACAGTACCAGTAGTCGGGATCAAACCTGACCCTCTGGCGCAGTAAGGAAGCAACTCTACCGCTGGGCCACTTTGCCACTGTTCTTCGGAGCAGTGTCATGATCTCTTACTTCCACCTGAGAGGCCAGTTGCAACATTGGGTTGATGAAAGACTGTGTACCTCCAGCACTTTCTCATTCCTAAATTGAGTTGAGACTGGATCTCGATCGAAACATGGAACCACAGTTGCTGGTTTACAGAAATAGACACAAGGTGCTAGAGTAACTCGACGGGTCGGGTCGGGTTCCCTGGAGCACATGGACGGGTGACGTTTCGGGTGGGGAAACTTCATCAGAATCAGTCAGAAGAAGTGTCCTGACCCGAAACGTAACCTATCCATGTTCTCCATAAATCCTGCCTGACCTGTCGAATTACTCCATCACAGTCTGTGTGCTCAAGACATTGGAGAACTTTCTGAATTGGGGACGAATGAGTTACCAGCATTGGATGTCACTACAGCAGAGCTTTGTCCGTGAAGATAACCGAATAATGTCTCATGGTGTCGCCTGCTTGCAGTTCTGGTTACCCCATTACTGGAAAGATGTGGAGGCTTTGGAGAGGGTGCAGAGGAGGTTGATTGGAATGCTGCCTGGATTAGAGGGTTTCAGCTACAAGGAGAGGTTGCATAGTCTTGGATTTCTTTTCTCTGGGATATTGGAGGTTGCGGGGAGACAGGGTAGAAGTAATAAAATTATGGCATAGATAGGGCAGACAATGAGAAACTTTTCTGCAGGGTTGAAATGTCCAGCACTGAAGGGCACAGCTATAAGGGGAGAGAGGGAAAGTTTAATGGAGATGTGCAGTGCAGGTCTTTTACACACAGAGCAGTAGGGGCCTGGGACACATTGCTAGAATGGTGTTGGAGGCAGATGTGAGAGTGCCATTTACTTGTAGATAGGTACATGGAAGTGCAGGAAATAGAGGGATATCATGTATGGGCAGATGAGATCAGTTTAAATTGGTTTTGTGATTGGCACATGGGTTGATAGTAGCTCGAGACTGTCTTTAGTTATTGATAGGATGGTTCAGTTGCCTGATACCAACCGAGAAGAAACTGTCTCTGAATCTGGAGGTGTGCGTTTCCATGCTTCTGTACCTTTTGCCTGATGGGAGAGGGGAGAAGAGGGAGTGACTGGGGTGAGACTTGTCCTTCATTATGCTAGCAACCATAGTCGAGGCAGCATGAAATGAAGATGGAGTCAATGGAAGGGAGGTTGGATTGTGTGCTGGTCCGGGCTACATCCACAATTCTCCGCAATTTCATGCGGCACGGTGGTGCAGGGCGTAGTTGTTGCTTACAGTGCTAGAGACCCGGGTTTGACTCTGACTCCGGGTGCTGCGTGTGTGAAGTTTGTACATTCTCCCTGTGACCCTGTGGGTTTTCTCCGGGTGCTCCGGTTTCCTCCCACACATCAAAGACAGGCAGCTTTGCAGGTTCATTGGCTTATGTAAGTTGTGGTTAGTGTGTAGGACTAGAACTAATGTGATCGCAGGTCAGCACAGACTCATTGGACCAAAGGGCCAGTTTCTACACTGTATCTCTAAACTAAATCCAAATAAACTATTTGCTTCAATTTAATTGATAAGCTGTGCTTGCTGCTATTGGTTGGTGTTGCATTTGGCCTGAGGGCATGTATTTCTTTACTTCCAAAATTAAATTACCTTTAAAAAATTTCAACTTGAACATAGACTCAGTTACAATGGAATGCTGCAAACAGGAAATGTCAGCTAGTATATCTTTTTCTTATGTTTACTAAAACTCTTGCACATCATTTTATACTTTAACTTTAAAGTGATGTGCAGGAGGTTAAATAATGCCCATCAAAGTCTCTCATGTTCATTTGCACTTGGCAGAAGTAAGCAATCTTTGTGTTTATTAATTCATTTTACTAACTAATGATGGGCCCTGACTCTGTGTGAGATGCATGAGTAATGTTTGAAATGGTATGGATAAAATTAGGAAAAACTGCTTGTTGAAAAATGTGAACGTGAACTAAAAGTGCAATATTTGATTATCGTATTTGGGTTTATCAGCTGTGGCCATGGGTGACAAACCAATTGTCTGTGTGGATATGACCAGCATTTATTATCCCTCTCACTAATTGTCCACAACTAAACTGTTTGCTCTTCTGAATGCAAGGGCAGTTAGGAGCCAAGCACACACTTGTACATGGGCCAGATCAGATAAAGGTCCGTAATGAGTCACTTGGGTCTTTAAACAACAGCCTGGTGGCTTCATGGTTGTCATTACAGATAACAGTTTTTGTTTAATTGCAGATTGATGTAATTAGTTAAATTCCAAATCCCCAGATATGATGTTGAGAGACAAACTGTGGTCGGACTTATTTCGAAGGGAGACGAGGCAGCCTACAGAGAGGAAGTCCTGAAGTTGACAACCTGGTGCTCAGAAAACAATCTGGCTCTGAACACCAGGAAAACAAAAGAGCTCATTGTCGACTTCAGGAGGCACAGCACCGACTTAGCCCCCCTACACATCAACGGCGAGTGTGTGGAGAGGGTCAACACCTTCCGGTTTCTCGGTGTCCATATCGCTGCTGACATCTCCTGGACGGACAACACGACAGCGGTCATCAAGAAGGCTCAGCAGCGGCTGCACTTCCTGAGGGTCCTCAGGAAGCACAACCTGGACTCTAACCTGCTGCTGACCTTCTACCGCTCGTCCATCGAGAGCCTGCTGACATACTGCATTACAGCATGGTATGGCAGCTGCACCATGGCAGACAGGGAGAGGCTTCAGAGGGTAACCAGGACAGCGCAGAGGATCATTGGCTGCCCTCTCCCCTCCCTGATGGACATCTACACCTCCCACTGCCTTAGCAGGGCAAAGAAGATCATCAAAGACAGCTCCCATCCTGCGTTTGGACTGTTCGACCTGCTGCCCTCTGGAAGGCGCTATAGGTGCATCAAATCCAGGACAAACAGACTCAGGAATAGTTGCTTTCCGAGAATTATATCTACCATAAATTCAAATTCACACATGCACTGACTACACCGCCCAACACGGACTTCCATCTGTATATATGTATATATGATATATGTATATATGTCCCCCCATCTCCCTTCTGTTTTTTGTTTTTTTTTCTGTTTCTTGTTTTTTGTGCTAAATTGTATGTATGCACTGTGTACGAGCAGCTTTCAGTTTCACTGTACATGTATAGTGACAATAAATGGCATATCTATATCTATCTATATCTATCTATCTATATCTATATCTATATCTATCTATCTATAAACTCATGAATCCACATTGTTGAAGGCCTGGATTTAGAGTGGATGTGGAGAAGATGTTCCCACCAGTTGGAGAGTCTCGGATCAGAGGCCATAGCCCCAGAATGAAAAAACGTACATTTAGAAAGGAGATGAGGAGGAATTTCTGTAGTCAGAGGGTGATGAATCTGTGGAATTCATTGCCACAGACGGCCCTGGAGGCCAAATCAATGGATATTTTTAAGGCAGAGATTGGCAGATTGTTGATTATTAAATGTGTCAGGAGTTATGAGGAGAAGGCAGGAGAATATTGAAAGGGAACGATAGATCAGCCATGATTGAATGGCTGAATTAACTTGATGGGCTGAATGCCCTAATTCTCCTCCTAGATCTTATGAACTCTTGATGTTAGTTCACAAGATTAACCCCAATGGTCTTATACTCTATGCAGATCCATCAGTCAGCATCTCTAAAAGGAAATGCAGTGTTTTGAATCCGTAGGGGGTAGAAATGTGTCTTCTGTACTGCTAAACGTGATGTTATAATAGATGCAGTTCTGAAATATGTTTTGTGCTTGACTGATTCCCACCCCTAGATCTTTATAAAACAGCGTTCCAGGTCAAGCTGCATTGTACAGTGGGCACGGCGCTTCGCGTTACAAATCATTGTATTCACCCACTGTGGTTTTCCACACTCCAGTACACCACCACGTCACCTGCCTCCAGCCAAACAAACCAGAATTAATGCAAATTAAAACTCTTCTCACCAGCCTCACTATATTATTAACATCAAGGCCAGAATGCATTTCAGGATTTTTACTCAGAGTATAAACTTGTAACGATTTAAGTTAACTTGTGACAGTGAGGCAATAGAGCAACAGCAACTTGAACAGTAGCGCAGTGGTAGAGTTGCTTCCTTACAATGTCAGAGTCATGAGTTTGATCCTGACTACAGGTGATTGTCTTGACAGAGTTTGTATGTTTTCCGCGTGACCTCTGGTGGGTTTGCTCCGGGGTCTCCAGTTTCCTCCCACGCTTAAAAGACGAACAGGGCAGTAGGTTAATTGGCTTGGTATAATTGTAAATTGTCCTCATTGTGTGTGTGTAGGATAACGTTAGTGTGCGGGAATCGCTGGTCAGCACGGACTCGGTGGCTGTTGGGGCCTGTTTCGGCGCTGTATCTGTAAACTGCAAATCGGGTACAAATCACGACATAAGAAAGCCACAACCAGCCCAGCCGACCCTACAAAGGTCTTCTTGCCTGGAGACGAGGGTAGGTGTCATAATTGGGACACTAATCTAACAGCATTTTGACACACCATTCATATCCATCAGCCAATAATCCCCGCACCTTCATGGCCCAAGGGAGAGATGTAGTTGGGATGAGGTGTGGAAAATGTTGGAAGGATGGAGCAAGTGAGTTCTGAATGTTGACTCCTGAGCCCAGAAAGTCACCTGCTGGTTGCTTTCAAGGTTTCAAGGTGAGTTTATTGTCACATGTCCCAATTAAGGTACAGTGAAATTCAGATTGCCATACAGGCATACCAATAAAGAGCAACAAGACACCCAAATACATTTTTAACATGAACATCCACCACAGCGACTCCCCACATTTCTCACTGATGGAAGGCAAAGAAAGTTCAATCTTCTCCCCTTCTTTGTTCTCCCGCGGTTGGGGCACTCAAACCTTCTGTTGTCGGGTCGATCTTGGCTCCCGCAGCTGGTGATCGAGCCCTCCGCATCAGGGCGATTAAGCTCCCGCATCGGGCGGATCTCGGCTCCCACGCGACGGGCGATCAGACCACGGGTTGGGGGCTGATCAAACCTCCTGCGGCTTGGAGCTTCCCGGCATCGGTTTCTACCCGAGACTGCGAGCTCCTCGATGCTGAAATCCGCAGGCCGTGGTTGAAGCGTCGATCCCAGGTAAGGGATCGCAGGCTCCGATGGTAAGTCCACGGCCCCGCGGTGGGGCTCAAAGTCAGTCCCGAGCAAGGCCACCAGCTCCATGATGTTAGGCCGCAGAGCATCCGGAGATACGATCCGGAAAACAATTACATCCCCAGCAAGGTAAGAGATTGAAAAAAGTTTCCCCCGACCCCCCACATAAAACAAACCAGAGAACATTAACACATACTTTTTAAATACACTAAAAATAACAAAAAATATGAAAAGACAGACAGACTGTTGGCGAGGCTACCATCGCTGACGGCACCACCTGGTCTTTGGTCTTCGGTAGCTACTAGAGTAAGAAAAATGAGTAACCTTCTCTCGGCGCGGCTATTTCGGTGTTTATTAACGCAAGACACCTCACCCACCTTTGCCTGCGTGTGAATGTGTGTGAATGTGTGTGAGTGATTGGTGGTGGTCGGAGGGGCCGTAGTCGCAGATTAGCAGCCACGCTTCCATCAGTCTGCCCCAGGGCAGCTGTGGCTACAGAAGTAGCTCACCACCACCGAGTGTGACTAAGGAGTGAATGAATAATAAGATGTAAAGCGCCTTGAGTATTTAGAAAGGCGCTATATAAATCCCATCCATTATTATTATTATTAACAATAATATAGGTATGGGTGACTAAACTGTAGGATGTGGCTGTCTGAATTAGATTGCAGGAAGTGGTGAGAAAGTCATATAAAATTTGGGACGTCATGTTACAGTTGTACAAGACGTTGGTGAGGCCGCGCTTGGAGTATTTGTGTCACTTGGGTCTGAAGAAGGATGTCGACCCGAAAGGTCACCCTTCCTTTTTCTCCAGAGGTGGTGCCTGATCCACTGAGTTACTCCAGCACTTTGTGTCTGTCTTGGAGTATTATGTCCAGTTTTGGTTACCCTTCTAAAGGGTGGATGCCAACAGATGGAAAGGATGCGAAGAAGATTTACAATGTTGGCAGGTCTCGAGGATCTGAGCTATAGTAAGAGGTTGGACAGGCTAGGACTTTACCAGCACCTTGTAGACTACTAAAAAACCCCACTGCAAAACATAACAGAACATGGCATTCCTTCTCTCTCTATCCCTCACCCACCCAAATCGCACTAGCTTCTCGTTTTCACCCTACAAACAGCTAACAATTGCCTGTGTCCCTTATCATTGTTACTTTTTTGCATATCTTTTAATCATTGTTCTTTATCTCTCCGCATCATCGTCTATATCTCTCGTTTCCCTTATCCCTAACCAGACTGAAGAAGGGTCTCGGCCCGAAACGTCACCCATTCCTTCTCTCCAGAGGTGCTGCCTGTCCCGCAGAGTTACTTCAGCTTTTTGTGTCCGTAATGGAACGTGGAGTTGTTGCTGTCTAATCGTGCAAGAATCAGACTAATTTGTGGTAAATGGAGTGCGGTTTCCACAGAGAATGTTACCATGTAAACGGAGGATGATTAACTGATTAGACAGAGGTCCAGGAGGAAGAGGTAAAGTGGGGCAGCAAGACGTGGGCTTGTTGGGAGAATGTGAAAGTAAAGCTGGGGTGTTGGGGGCAGAGATTCCAAAGAATTGAACCCTGCTGAGTAATTTGGGTTTGAGTTTAGTTTATTGTCATGTGTACTGAGGTACAGTGAAAAGCTTTTGTTGAGTGCTAACCAGTAAATGAAAAGACTGTACATGATTACAATCAAGTTATCCACAGTGTATAAATACATGAATGAACGAATAATTGATGCTTTATTGTCACATGTCACGATTCACAGTGAAATTCTATATTTTGCAAACCACGCACAAAGTATGCAAAGAGTCGCCAGATGAAGAGTGCCGAGAAAGCTACACGTGTTCAATGAAAACGTGCTCTTTGTTGCCGCCGCCCTCACCCGTCCTCCTCCTCCCCTCCTCACGCCGAGTCAATGGACAATAGACACTAGACAATAGGTGCAGGAGTAGGCCATTTAGCCCTTCGAGCCAGCACCGCCATTCAATGTGATCATGGCTGGTCATCCCCAATCAGTACCCCGTTCCTGCCTTCTCCCCATATCCCCTGTCCCACGTTGTTCTTTCGGAGGCGGGTCCTCTTCCGACCTCCACACCCACAGAGGGCCCGACCGACTTCCAGCCCTTATCGCGGTCTTGTACCGGCCACCCACCGCCAGGAGCTTCCGACGGCCCTCCCCGCTCCTCGATGGTCCACCTCTCTAGCGGCGGTTGCTCGCTGGTCCCTCCTCGCTCTCGCGGCACGGGCCCCGTTGACATCTGCGGCGGGTGAGCCGTACCTACCGGGCGGGTCTGACGTCTGATGAGCCTACTGGAGGGCACGCTGGGATAATGGGAGTATTGTGATTCATGTTTCGTTCAAGAGAAAGTCCAGTAAAGTCCAGTCAAAGATAGTCTGAGGTTCTTCAATGAGGTAGATAGTAGCACAGGACCACTCTCTAGTTGTTGATAGGATGAATCAGTTCCCTGATAACACGTGGTAACGGCAGCTAAACTTCTGGAGTCTTTGAGTAGATTAGCTGAATAGATTAGATCCTGCCAGCCCTGTTGAGTTTTTGCCAGCATTTTTTTGTTTGATTTTAATTGGGATTTCCAGCATCTGCGGAGTATTTTTGATTTTTCATTTACATTTGTCAACATTGGCAGTCCGTGTAAAACTGGCAGCAAGTACAGCAAGGCAAGGAGCAATTAGCGTGTCTGATTTATCACAACTTAGTTATACTGCAAATTCTAATTTACAAGTGGCCGTTAGATTGAATGGCATTCCTCTCCCTCAACCAGCATTTTACCTTGTTACAGGGTAATCTGGCTGTAAATCCAGCACCTCTGACTCTTTGATTTGATGGTTTGATTGGCCTCTCTGTTAACAGTGGCAGAACGGTGTCCTTCAGGGATGAGGACGCAGAAGTGGAGGCCAGAGGCAAGACTCTGCACAAAGATAGATCCTGGCTGTAAAGAATGCCTGGACAGTTACTGCCTGCTTAATCCATGCCCGCTGTTACAGAGGAAGATTTGTGACAGAGCACCATATCTGTGATTTCAGACATCTCCTATGTTTTCTGAACAAATCATGCTGCTCCACAAAATTATTTGTTCTCCGTATCTTGAGAGGGTTTAACGTGCTCTGAGGACAAAAAACAATTTGCCCATATGCATTAGCTAGGAATTATTAATTAAAAAATGCCAAGCCCAATTAGGACCTTGGGGGTTTGAAAGCGTATATTGTCGACAGTCAGAATATTTTCCGCAGGAAAATAATAATCAAATATGAGAGGGCAGAACTTTAAGGTACCTATTTCTCTGTACCGCAGTACATGTGACAATAAAGTATCATTGAATCATAGACTCAAATGAATCACATAGATGAGAGGGCAAAGTTTAAAGGAGATGTGCGAGACAAGTTATTTTGTACACAGAGGGTGGTGGGTGCCTGGAAAGTGCCGCAGGGGATGATGATTCAAGCAGATATGACAGTGGCATTCAAAACACTTTTGGATAGGTATAAAGATATGCAGGGACTGGAACGATATGGATTATATGCAGGTAGATGGTGGCCTTGGCATCATGTGTGGGGAAAGAACTGCAGATGCTGGTTTAAATCGAAGGTAGACACAAAATGCTGGAGTAACTCAGCGGGACAGGTAGCATCTTTGGAGGGAAAGAACGGGTGTTTCTGGTCGAGACCCTTCTTCAGACTTGGCATCAAGGTCGGCACAGACATTGTGGGCCGAAGGGCATGTCCTATGTTGTTCAATTGTTGGACAGGATGGTGGTGGAGACATGGAAGGGTTTGGTTGGGAAATCCGGACATTGGGTTTCTTACAGCATTAATAACAACACCGTTCAGACAATGCGATAGGCATCGGGTACACTGAAGAAAGAAATAATTGCTCACAAGTCAACACAGTTAAAAAGATGGCGGAAACCTGGTGACTGAAATGTTGATCACGGCAGACCAGGCAAGCTCTTCATTATGTTGACCAAAATTTATTCCAATGTCAAATTTATAGAATCGCCATCTGGTCGCACTGCTGTTTATGGACCCAGTTCCGACATTACAACTCCTACATTGGGAACTCCGGTGTAGGAAGGAACTGCAGATGCTGGTTCCCACTGAAGACAGACGCAAAATGCTGGAGGAACTCAACGGGTCAGGCAGCATCTCTGGACAAAAGGAACAGGTGATGTTTCAGTTCGAGACCCCGAAGAAGGGTCTCAACCCAAGACACCGCCTATTCCTTTCCTCCAGGGATGCTGCCTGACCTGTTGAGTTCCTCCAGAATTTTACGCCAACCTTCAGTGGATACTCGTGTTGTCTTGCATCAAGGTACTTCTTTTATGAAAGCAAAATAAAAGCATTGCATGATAAGTTACCCTATATTTTCTTTTTAGGATTGACTAAATTGTGTTTTTCTTACCTATTTTTTTTGCATTTGAAGCTTTTAATGCTGCAGCGTAGGTAACACAATTGGTGCATTTGAGTCTCTTGTACATTCAACCTTTTATTTCAGGGGATGATCTGACAAAGTAAATCTATAATTCTGGATGGTATTAGTCACCATGATCACCATGCAGCTTTTGCAAAAAGATTTTGCATGCATTAATTTTTTTTCTCTCAACATCAGATCTTGTAGTAAATGGTGATTGACATTTGTTACTGGCATTTTGTTTTATTCATACTTGCCCACAAACTCTCGACGTAGAAGCCAACTGTTTTTCTTGGCTTCTGATAATTAGCGTTCTTGTCACACAGCAAAAACCTCCACTTTGCACAATCAACGCCATTTATTTTCAGCTTCTTCAAACAGTTACTGCCTCATTACTCTCAATACCTTTCAACTGCCCTGGCATCACAACTGTAACTGGAATTCCAGCTGCTTTCTGTAAATTGATTGATTGGTAGAGTGAATATGGCACCGTCAGTCTCATCGTCTTTCCTTCGGACACCGAAACGTCATTCAGCCCATTGAGCAAATGCTGGCTCACAGAGCACCTTATCAATCTCATCCCACACACCCATCATCCACATAGCCCCCCCCCCCATCCCCGATTCTCATTGGGCGGCACCGTGGCGCAGTAGTAGAATTGCTGCCTTGCAGTTCGAGAGTTCGATCCTGACTACAGGTACTATCTGTACGGAGTTTGTACGTTCTCCCCGTGATGGTGAAGGTTTTTTCCAGAGGCTCCGGTTTCCTCCCACAATATAGACGTGCACGTTTGTAGGTTGATTGGTTTTTCGGTAAAAATTGTAAATGGTCCTTAGTATGTGGGATAGAACAAGTGTACAGGGATTGCTGGTTTGCGCTGACTCGGTGGGCCGCAGGGCCTGTTTCTGCGCTGTATCTCTAAACTAAACTAAATCTACAAGGACAATTTAGAACAGGCAGTTAAACGACCAACACAATGTAGTAACTAAGATTTAATTGGAATTGTGGAAGATTACTCCCACAAGTGTTTGGAACACTTTGGAACATTGGAACAGCTTTTTTTTTAAAGCAAAAAGATAAAGAAGTGGATGTAAGATAATTTTTAACGAGGATTGTCAAGATGACACAATGCTGAATTGTCACCTTCCACTAGGGGGTAGGGTTACACCGAAAACGTGCAGAAGCTTGGGGGCACTGATGCTGACAGGTCTGTCCACAGATGTGACTGGGGCCTCTGTCCTGCGTAGGGACAACTCTCTTTACACGTGGCACGTGACTGGGTTCCATTTCTCAAACAGAAGTAACAGCGGCGTGCAAAAGTAAGTTGCTTTTCATGAAAAAACCATGCCTCCTTGCAAATAAATAAATAGCGTTATAAAGGTAGAGTCGTGTTTAAACAGTGACCTTTTGGGATTCCCAAAGTTGTTTGCAGCCTGCAGTGTACATTTGCAGAGTGATTACAGTTGCAATATGAAAAAATAACTAGGAATTACAGACCATGAAAGTTCAGTGCTTTCAGTAAGATTTACTAAATTGTCAGACATGGATGGACAGCTTTGCATGTCCTCACCGTTGTTCTGATGCATGTATTCCTTTTTTAAAAAAGCATCAGAAGGTAACCAAAAAAGCAATAAGGGGAGAAAAGATGAAATATGCAGGTTAGCTAACCAATAATATAAAAGAGGATAGCAAAAGTTTCTTCAGATATATAAAGAGTAAAGGGCCTGACCCACTTAGGCTATTTTTAGGCAACTGCCGGCGACTGTCATAGTCGTAGCAGGTCGTCGAAAACACGGCGACTGGACCCCCATTCGACATAAAATTTGAAACAGAATCATTACTTTAACAACAAAAAAAAACGAAGTCGGCACCGGCGACAACCTATGTCACCAGGCGACTGGGAAAATGTTTCAACATGTTGAAAATCCAGTGGCGACCAGAAGACGCTACGACTCTTTGGGCGACTGAGGAGACGACTCACGACCGTACAGGCGACACCCCGGCGACCATGTGGCAACAGCCTAGTTGCCTGTAGTCGCCTAAAAATTCACCTGTGGGACAGGCCCTTAAAAGAGAGACAAGAGTGGACACTGGACTGCTGGAAAAAGATGTGGAGAAGTAGCAATGGGGAATAATGAAATGGCAGATTTGTTTGTGTCAGTCTTCACAGTGGAAGCCACCAGCAACTTGCACATCTCTATTTAAACCTTTGTCATCGCCAGCTCCCTCCTCTCTGGTTCTCTGGTCTTCAGGGGATGAACAAGGGACGGGGTTGGCAACTTCTTCCTTACAAGCTGTGGCCCGCTGGGTCTTTCTGCGTCCATCCGCGCGGCCTACCGGGTTTTTTTGTGGATCAGGGTACAGTTGGTGAGACCAGCGTTAAAGCTGCCTAAATTGCCCTTGAGAAACTAGTGGTGAACCACCATTTGAACTCCTGAAGTCCTTCTGGTGAGGGTATTGCCAGCACATGATTTGGGGGTAGCATAACATTTCAATGTGACCTGGTGTGTAGCTGCATTGCATCTTTAGATGCTGCTCACTTTAGTCATAGTGCATCACTGATGGAGAGAGTGATTGATTAGGATGGTAGACAGGGTTTCTGTCAAGTGGGCTGCTTTGTGTTGGATGAGTGTCTAAACAGTTGTTGCTGCTGCACTCATCAGGAGACTGTAAAAGCCAAATATTGAAAAGGCTTCTAAACTGTCCTCCCTTGCACTGCTCATTTTGAGTAAGAATTGTACTTTCTTCTCCCCTTTATTACCAGAACAATGAAGATGTCTTGAGGATCATTGTTACCTTAATTGCAGTGATCACCCTGTACACTAGCACTATCCGACACACTAGGGACAATTCATAGAAATCAATGAACCTACAAACCTGTACGTCTTTGGAGTGTGGGCGGAAACGGAGCAGCCGGAGAAACCCACGCGGTCACAGGGAGAGCGTACAAACACTGTACAGACATCATCCGCAGTCAGGATTTAACCTGGGTTTCTGACACTGCAAGGCAGCAACCCTACCACTGCATCACTGTGCAAACCTGTTGGTCACAATAACCGCTTGTCACCTTTGTGGCATAACTGTTACCTGCCACTTAACAGGGCATGACTGACTGTTGTCTATGGGACTTAGGTTCAACTGTTGAGGAATAAGCAATGTGCGATCACTAACAAAAACCATACCCATCTTCCTTCGTACATGTTAAGACACCAACCAGTGTAGTGTTTCTTCTCCTTTGATATCCACTTACCTCATATTCACCAGAAATAAAAGTAGAGAATATTACAAGCGCCTGGCAGTATCCAGAGTTTTCTTTATTTTAATATATACAAAGTTTCCATGATACTGTGTTTGGTCAAATGTCGCCTTGATGTCAAGTAGATTCACGCTCAACTCAACGCTAACATGTTGTTGCGGTGTGTTTTGCTTTGAGTGGATTAAAGTCAGAGTCATGCAATGTGGATACAGGTCCCTTGTCGTAAGATGCCCTAATAAGCTATTCCCATTTCCCCACATTTGGCCCATATCACTCTTAAGGGGCTGTCCCACTGCGGCAACCTAATTGGCGAGTTTAGAAGCGTTTAGGAGAGTTTGAAAAAGTGTCATGTTGAAGTCCTCCTTCAAACTCTTTCGACTATGTTGAAGACTAGCATCGACTAGCTTCGGGAAAATTGGACACCGAATAGTGGAGAGTGAAGATGACCTCCTTCGATCTCCTTCGACCTTCCTTCGACTATATCTACAACTACCTTCGACTACCGTCGATTACCTTTGACTACCCTCGATTACCTACGAATAACATGCCAACATACCACGACCTACTTCGACTAAACCTACGAGTAAAACAAATATTGATTTTTTCCATGGCAACCCTTTTTTACTCGTCGGCATTTTTCAGCATGTTGAGGCCTCGAGAACGCGGGGACTACACTCGAGCAGGAAGGAGAGTTACAAAGCTCCTAGGACCTTGTGTCGACCATGCTGCGAGTATGAGTTGAGGGCAAACTCTTCTAAACTCGCCAATTGGGTTGCCACAGTGGGACAGCCCCTTTACCCTTTCCTATCTCTAAATTGAAGGGAGACACAAAATGCTGGAGTAACTCAGCGGGACAGGCAGCATCTCTGGAGAGAAGGAATGGGTGACGTTTTGGGTCGAGACCCTTCACTGTCCATTTTCCTGTCCAAAAGTCTTTTAACTGCTATTATAGTACCTGCGTCAACTATCTCCTCCGGTAGTTTGTGCCTTATACCTACTACCTTCGGAGTGGATGTAGTTGACCCTCAAATTCCTATTAAGTCTTTCCCACATGCCCTCTGGTTCTTGAATCACCTACTCTGGATGAAAGATTCTGTGCATTGTAGTTATTACGGGAATAATGAGGTTTAAAGATAAACTAAAAACGCCTTTACCAGTGGAAAAGACTAGTCTTTGGGAAGATACTTTAAAAGCCCCCTTCCAGTTACCGTTCATATGTTTGGCTGTTGATTTGAAGATATGAAGAGTTAAAGGAGTGATGGTTTCAGAAATAATCCAATATACATTGTCCTCTGTTCACACTGTGTAGCAAGATCACAAATGCATTCATGAAGATTAAGTATCTTTAGTACTTTAGGTGACTATCTCATTATTATGGTGTGATACAAATTTAAATTGCTGATGTTAATCCTAACCCTTTAATTCCGCCAAGTAGCAAAATGAAAAACAAGTGTTCTAATGTCCACCTTTTGCAAAGGCCAGTTCCACAACTGAGGAAACGTTTTAGTCGGGACTGTGAGACAATCCAGCAAACCTCAGAAGCTGTTTGTAAAAATAGATATTAATACAACACCTGTGGCCCACTAAAATGGTTTGCAGCTATTTCAGGACAAAACGCCACCTTCAATAATTGCTGCTTGAATTTCGATGAACCCAGTGACCTGAGCAGTGACACATCCGAGAGGATGTACTCACACAAAGATGAATTGCACCACTGATATTTAAACCTCTTTCAGAAAATGTGGATATACTCAGTAAGATTGTAACATCTGAAGACAGCGTATTCTCATTTGGTTCAATTGAGAACCATTGTTACTCAGACCTGCTTCTTAGCCCATCTTTCATCATATATTAGACCATAAAGCGTAGGAGCAGAGTTAGGCCTTATTCGGCCTTACTCCGCCATTCATCGTGGCCAACCTATTGATCCCTCTCAACCCCATTCTCCTGCCTTGTCCCCATTATCTTATGAGATTCTATATGTTTTATCTATATCTAACATTTGTTTTGAGGCAATGTTTATCCATATATTGTTCTTTATTTATTTGATATAAGGGGCAGATGCTGGTTTCAACATGACAGCAGGGTTATTCCTTCACCGAAACAGGGTCATTGTAATGGTGGTACGTAGAACTGTTGGGCATTGCAAAAGAATGGCGGAGAAGAAATTGTTCTGCAGAGGGGCAAGCCAGTGGGGGCACAGCAGCAATGTCACTGACTTACAGCGCCGGAGACCCGGGTTCGATCCTGACTATGGTGCTGTCCATGCAGTTTGCACGTTCTCCCTGTGACTGCGTGGGTTTTCACCGGGTGCTCCAGTTTCCTCCCACACTCCACGAATGTGTGAAGTTGTAGCTTAATTGGATTCTGTAAATTGTCTCTAATGCGTGGGATTGGGCTAGTGTATGGGTGATCGTTCATCGGCACGGACTCGGTGGGCCGAAGGGCCTGTTTCCACGCTGCATCTCCAAAACCGAACCCAATTGTGGGACACAAAATTAACATGCCTTGCCTAAAAGGTAGGTGGGAAATTGGGTGCATTTTACTCCTTGGTAAATTGCTGTGATCTTAAATCCATTGCCTTAAAACCTTTTGTAATTGTGAAGATCGTGGCAATATTCCTGTATTGCAGTGGAAGGAAATATAATGCAGTGGTCCCTATGCAAAGCAATGGGCTGTGGAAGTAAGAGAGTGTCAGTCATTGAGTCACACAGAGTGGACAGTCTTCCTTCCAGCGTATGGTCTTCTAAGCGATGGTTCAATGGTGTTATGTTAGAGCATGTAAGCCGGGCATTTGGCCTCTGATTGTGTTACACAGTCCGGCTTGCACAGCTATCGTTTCCCCATAACTCTGCAAACATTTTTCCTTCAAGTATTTATAAAATTCACTTTTGTAAAAAACATTTGTATTGACTTGATTGAAAGATAAGCATGGAAATGGTCCATGGGGTTCATCAGTCCACACGAGTTCTATTGTCACACTATCGCATCCACTCCCTACACACCAGGGGTCATTTACAGAGGACAATTAACCTACAAACCTGCATGTCTATGGGGGAAACTGTGGGAGCACCCGAGGGAGAAGCATGGGGTCACCGGGAGAATGTGAAACTCCACATAGACAGCACCCGAGGTCTGTGGCGCTGTGAGGCAGCAGCTCCACCAGCCGTGGCACTGTTCCGCCCCTTTTATTGAACTTTTCATCTTCCCTTTGCTTGCATTTTAAATATATTATGCTATAGTCTGTGCTCTTGCAGATCTTATTCTTTTAGGTCACATTTAGGTCAACTGAATGACTTTCATTGTTGTGGCTGAATGATTGGTGACCTGTGGAGTCACTCTGACCACTGGAGCCTGAGATGCAGACTCACTTTATGTGGTGAGCAGTTAAACAGGACTTTAAGCCACAGAAAAAATGTGTGCAGAGACGTTAGAACATGTTGAGCTCTAGTACATTCATTCATTGGAGCTGTGGATGTCCTTGGCTTGCACCAAGCCTATCTGTCCCCCCCACCCCCCCCCACCCCCCCCCCCCCCCCCCCCCCCCCCCCCACCCCCCCCCCCCCCCCAACCCCCCCCCCCCCCCCCCACCCCTTTGCCCCTTGATCATGGCTACTTACTACCTGCAACGGTTTGTTCTGCCTCTCCCCAAGACATTGCGGGGACTAATAGGTTCTTGATTAGTAAGAGTGTCAAAGGTTATGAGGAGAATTGTAGGAGAATGGAGTTGAGAGGGAAGAATAGATCAGCCATGATCGAATAGTGGAGCAGACTCGATGGGCCAAATGGCCTAACTTATTACTTGCCATGCTTTGTTCTACCCCTCTCCTCTTCCATCTTTCTTCTCCCCCCTCCCACCACCCTCCTCAACCTCAACAATCAGTCTGGAGAAGAGTCTTGTTACCTGAAACGTCCTTTATCCATGTTCTCCAGTGATGCTGCCTGACCCACTGAGTTAATCCAGCAATCTGTGCCATTGACTGAACCAAACTGTGGCTCCTCTACTCGGGAAACCCAGATTCTGTTTATTTGCAATCTTTCTTCTCCTCTTGCTGATCAAGGCTTGTCAGTTTGCACAGCTCCCTTCTCGGCGCTCAAAGAAGTAAAACAGGCTTTAATGGAGCTGAGCCCTGGCTTTGCAGCTGGTCTGCACCGGGAAGTCTGTACATTCTGGTGAAATTGGTAGTTCTTGATTGCATTAATCAGCTTTCCTTTTTCATTTATTCTTGGGATGTGAGCACCCGAATTCTATTTATTGGACATCTCTTTATGGGCCTGAAGTGTTTGCCTTACAAATACATCCTTGATCTGTAACAGGAAACACAACAAAGACAAATGCCATCTGCAGGCATCTGTTGAACAGAGTTCTTCATATTTCTCATGTCTGTTACTGACAAGGGATTGATGCTGCGTCTCCTGTTGTTTGCTATAATGTGGTGACAATTTGGATGGGAATTGTTGGTAGCACGATTAGCAAGTTTTCAGATGACACCAAAACTGGTGGACAGTGAAGAAAGAAAAATGTAGAAACAAGGTACTGGAGATGCTGAATTACAAAATAAGTTGCAAAGTGCTGGAGCAACTCAGCAGGTCAGGGAGAACACGGATAGGTGACTTGTGTCTAGTGCGGATCTGCAGATGCTGGTTTACACTGTAACTGACCTGCAGATTTACTCCAACATTTTGTGCTTATTTATAGACAGGGTCCATGTTTTGGACCCAAAACGTCACCTATCCATGTTCTCTAGAGGTGCTGCTTGACCCGTTAAATTACCCCTGCTTTTTTTTGCCTTCCTCAGACTGTGAAGAAAATTGTCTTGGGTTATAATAGGATCTCAATAATCTGACAAAGTGGGTGTTGGAATGTTCAGTACCATTTAACTCAGACGAGGTACAAAGTGATGATGTTGGGATGTCAAACCACGTGAGGATATACACAGTGAATGAAATGCCCCAGTGGGGAGTTGTAGAATGGAGAACAAGTGCATACAACTATACAAGTGCATAGTTCCCTGAAAGTAGTGACACTGGGCGACAAGCATTTGGCATGCTTGGTGTTATTGGACAGAGTGTTGAATACATGACTCGGGATGTCACATTATAGCTGTATAGGTTGTTGGTGAGACCTACCTGTTCCTGCAGAGTGTGGAAGGACAGGTAGTCTATATTGGCCGTCAGTTTGGCCTGTAATGGTTGTCCCACTTGCGGTGGTACCACAAACTTGTTGACCACTCCCAGCAGCTCTTCCTGGTCCTGCACCCCCAACACACTGCTGACATCTTCAGCCACGAACCTCATTTCCAGGCCAGCCCAGCCCTGGCCCCCAACGCTCCCCTCTGTCGAGAGATATGCGATGGACAGCTCCGAATACGATGCTGTTGTGGGTGTGCGAGCACTCCCATGGCGAGCTTGCTCCATCTCCCGGAGCAAATCTCGCTGGAGCATCTGCTCCATCAACCACTCCATGCGGGATAGACGGTCACCTTTGCTGCTCTTGGGCAGCGCGTCCACCTGACCGGACTCGTCCTAGTCTATCGGGCGGACCGACTTCTGCTTCGCCTTGCCTCCAACCCACTCTGTTGGTTCGAGCTGAGCAGCTTGCGGCGTTGGGCTTGGCTGAGCAGTGTTTGAGTTGGTGACTCTGTGGACTGCAGGGAATGCTGTTCCCGGTGCCACAGGAACCTTCCTGGTCCACCACAGCCTTACGGGACGCGACCTTCTTTATTTTCCATCCCTTTTCCATGTTTGCTGAAATACAGAACACAGCAAGGGTTCGAAATAAACAACCTCAGAATAAGATTAACTTACCTGCAGGTCCCGTTTTTAAACTTTGCCGCGGGAGAGCTCTTCCCCAGCCCGTCGCTGTTGCACTGCGTGAGACGCTATGTCGCGCATGCGTGCTGGCGGGGTCTTCACGTAGTCACTCACGTGACTTCAAAGTAAAATAATCTCTGAATAAGTACTCCATGCACGGAAACAGCCCACTGAGTCCATATGCAATAGTCGGCAGATTTTGCCACTATTATACCAAAAGGTCAACATGACCACTCCTGGTCACCATGCAATAGGAAGTGGGTCATGAGGCTGGAAAGGATGCAGGATCCTCTCATAACTTAATGATATATTCCACATCTCCCTATGTATCTCATTATACTTTTTTCTTTTATCTGCTTTATCTCTGTAACTGCTCACTTTATTTTGCACTGCTTCCTTTCTCTTATTGCACTGCCTGTTGTTCCCATGTATCGATTGAGTATACTATGTAATATAATTTTGCCTGGAGAGCTCGCAAAACAAAGTTTGTAACCGCATTTCACTGCATGCAAATAATAAACCAATCCAATCCAGCAGAAAAAATCCTCAAGCATGTTACTTGGATGAGGATTACTTACTTGAGTTATAAGGAGCGACAAGAGAGGCTTGGTTTGATTCTCCTGAAGCTAAGAAGGCTAGGATCTTGACCCGCAATGTCACCCATTCCTTCTCTCCAGAGATGCTGCCTCTCCTGCTGCGTTACTCCAGCTTTTTGTGTCTAACTTCAGTTTAATCCAGCATCTGCAGTTCCTTCCTACACAAATAAAATATTGCAGGTGTATATGAGATGGATGGTTGCAGCCTTTCCTCCAGGATGGGGCATCCAAACCTAGAGGGAGTAGGTTTAGACTGAGAGGTGAAAGGTTAGGGCAAGTTCTTCACACAAAGAGTGCTGCATCATTAGAATAAAATCCCAGAGGAAGTGGTAGAGGTGGTGCAATTATAATGTTTATAAAATATTTGTACAGGTTCGTGGATGGGAAAAGTTAGCAGGGATATGGGTCGAATGCAGGCAAATGGGACTAGCTCAGGAAGGCACAGCGGTCTGTATGGATCAGTTGGGCCGACGGGCCTGTTTGCCTGCAGTTTAACTCGATGATACTACAACTAAAGATTCAGTCTGGAGGGTGCCATTTGTCACATTCGATGAACAGGCCTTAAACATATGCCTAGCTGTGTTGGACAGAAGAGTAGGATGAAGAGTGGGAGTGGAAAGGAGAGTTAAAAGGAAAGGCAACTCCAAAAGGCAGCTTGAGGGACCAAAGGGCATGTTTCCGCGCTTTCTAATTCTGGCTAAGCATGCATTCCTCTCTCATTGAAAATCAAGCACAAGGTGTAAAATATGTAGGAAGGAACTGCAGATGCTGTTTTACACCGAAGATAGACATAAAATGCTGGAGCAACTTAACGGGACAGCCAGCATCTCTGGAGAGAAGGAAAGGATGACTTTTCGGGTCAAGATCCGACTTCAGACTGACAGTCACGGGGGTAGGGAAACTAGAGACATGGAAGGGTAAAGTGCGAAAACGACAGATCAAAGGACTGAAAATGACAAATGCTCAAGGAAATGTAGAATGGTTACACAAAAAAGCTGGAGAAACTCAGCGGGTGCAGCAGCATCTATGGAGCGAAGGAAATAGGCAACGTTTCGGGCCGAAACCCTTCTTCAGACTGTATGGTTGTATCAATGTAGAATGGTTCATTGTTGGCTGAGGGGAAGGTGACAATAGTAAAATTAATCAGGAGGACAATGAAACTAGTCAGAGAACTAGGGTGGGGGATGGATGGGGAGATAGCGAAAGCAAGGGCTACTTGAAGTTAGATACATCATTATTCAAACTGCTGTGTTGTAAATTTGAGGTGATGTTCCTTCAATTTGTATTTGACCTTACCCTGACAGTGGAGGAGGCCCAGGACAGAAGGGTCAGTATGGGAATGGGAAGGGTGTTAAAGTGTTTAGTAACCGGGAGATCGCGTAGGCCATAATGGGATTGACAGAAGGTGTTCAGCGATACGATCGGCCAGTCTTGTAGCACTAAATTATTTTGAATCAGGGTTGCAGGACTTGCTGTGGTGAGGTGTGAAGTCTGGGATCCATTGGCTGCTCCTAGATATTATTCTTCCAAGGACTTGCCTTTGTGGGAAGTCCCAAAGTACTTTACAGCCCACAGCCAACTTTTATCGCTTCTGTAGTGAAGTCGGAAATGTAGCAGCTAATTTGTGCACAGGATGCTCCCCCAACCCAATTAATCATGACCAAGTAATGCATTCTTTATACCTATTGCTTTAGCCAGAGGGCGGTGAATCTGTGGAATTCATTGCCACAGATGGGTGTGGAGGCCAAACCATTGGGTATATTTAAAGTGGAAATTGATAGGTTCTTGATTAGTAAGAGCATCAAAGGTTATGGGGAGAAGACAGGAGAATGGGGTTGAGAGGGACAAATGGATCAGCCTGGATTGAATGGCGGAGCAGACTAGATGGGCCGAATGGCCTAATTCTGCTCCTACAGTATCTCATGATCTTGTGATATATATGGCAGAACCACTTAAAGTGAACTATTTACAATAGAAATGATGACTGATATGTGGTAATATGGTATTCCAATTATTTTCTCAGAATTAATACAAAGCCTGTATTTATCGTGATCGGCACAGCGAGTTGTTTAAAGTCTGTATCTTGCTCACCACCTACTTAATATCTGCATCACGCCTAGGAGCCCATTCTAAAGTGTCATCATTTTTAATTATCTTCCAGTGTGATAGGACCAGCCGTGACCTTCCAAGTTGATGTCAACAGTCAAAACCTGTCAACAGCTGATGTAGTGGACATTGCAGGTAGGAAGGTTGCTTTCACTCCTGTATATGAAATCTGTGTGAAGAAGCTGTACTGTGTTATCACTGCACCCCGCCCACCTCCCACTACCAAGAGTCAGACACGTGCAAGTAAATTGACATTTAATGGAAGAGACAGTCAAGAGGCCGATGCCACAGATGGGAAATTGAAGTGTAACAGCGCTGAGTCAATTAAGCCAGACTTCATTGTTTGTAGAAGGGATGGATTTAAATTACAAGAGGTGGATGTGGCGTAGAATAGTGAAATCTCTCCTCCGTGCGGCATGCTTAGAGGAAAATTAAGAACGGGCTTTGAAGATGATAACATGCAGACAAAAAGGTCACTGAAGGAGAGGTCGTTCAACTTGATGGTAAATGTTGATGGTGGCATTTTAAAGAGCAGCACCTGTCTGGAACTGAAATCTAATGGTTGGGAAGGAATATTTCCCGAGAGATTATCCCTGTCTCTGTGATGGAGCTGGGAGGGGTGGGCTGTAGGGAGCATAGGAGTTGGACTTGCTGTGACATTCTGCACCATGAACAGAAAATGTATGACTCAAAATGCTGGAGTAACTCAGTGGGTCAGGCAGCATCTCTGGAGAGAAGGAATATGTGACCTTTCGGGTTGGAAAGAAACGTCACCTATTCCTTTTGTCCAGAGATCCTGCTTGACCTGCTGAGTTACTCCAACATTTTGTGTCTACCTTCAATATAAACCAGCATCTTCAGTTCCTTCCTCTGCATAAACAAAAAAATGGATGTTGGAAATGAAAGTTGGAAGATTTTTTCCCCTCGGCAGTTCTTAATAGAAAGATGGCACAGTGTTATGGCAAAGCCAATTGCAAGCTGGCGAGCTGATGACATGGCAACAATATGTGTACCTCTGAGCCAATTTTGCGTCTGGGCTAGTAGTGGCTGCCGTGAAACTGAGCCTGGCCACTGATTGCTTCCTTTCATTTATTTTCGCATGGAGCCAGGAAACTTAGAAAATTAATAATAATAATAAATTTTATTTATGGGCGCCGTTCAAGAGTCTCAAGGACACCTTACAAAAATTTAGCAGGTAGAGGAAAAACATGTAAGGGGAATGCAATACATAGTAGAGACATGACTAGTACACAAAGTAAAGACAGAATACAATTCAAAGCACAGTATGAGGCAATTAATGCACAGATGAAAAGGGAGGGGCACGTGGGGCTAAGGATAGGCAGAGGTGAAGAGATGGGTCTTGAGGCGGGACTGGAAGATGGTGAGGGACACGGAATTGCGGATCAGTTGGGGGAGGGAGTTCCAGAGCCTGGGAGCTGCCCAGGAGAAGGCTCCGTCCCCAAAACTGCGGAGGTTGGACTTGTGGATGGAGAGGAGACCGGCTGATGTGGATCTGAGGGACCGTGATGGTTGGTAGGGGGAGAGGAGGTCAGTGAGATATGGGGGGGGCAGATGGTGGAGGGCTTTGTAGGTGAGGATCAGGTTTTGTAGTTGATCCGGTGGGAGATGGGAAGCCAGTGAAGTTGTTTGAGGACTGGAGTGATGTGATGCCAGGATTTGGTGTGGGTGATGAGTCGGGCGGCTGCGTTCTGGACCAGTTGGTCGGTTGATGTAGGTGGAGCTGATGCCAAGGAGAAGTGAGTTGCAATAGTCCAGTCGGGAGGAGATGAAGGCATGGATGAGTCTTTCAGCAGCGGGAGATGTGAGAGAGGGTCTGAGTTTGGCGATGTTGCGGAGATGAAAGAAGGAGGTTTTAATGACATGGCGAATGTGAGGCTCAAGGGAGAGAGTGGAATCAAAGATCACGCCAAGGTTGCGGGCCTGGGGAGATGGGGAGACAGTGGTGCCGTCGATGGTGAGAGTGGGGTTATTGATTTTGCTGAGTGTGGCTTTGGAGCCTATGAGGAGGAATTCTGTCTGTCATCGCTGAACATAGGAAAGACTGTTCCTCCAACCCGCAATGTTTCTGCCGAATATGATGCCAAGTTAAACTGATCTTAACTGCCTGCACGTGCATTGTCACCCATTCCTTCTCTCCAGAGATGCTGCCTGCCCCACTGAGTTATTAATAATAATAATAATAATAATAAACTTTATTTCAGACTCAAGGTCCAGACAAGGGGCAACGTTACATAAAAATACATTGCAAATTAAAAACATCATAAAGTACATATAAAATCTTAGTATATCACTTATAAAAGCATCATAAATTATATATTAAAAAAAACACAATACATGAATTAAAATCCAGAATAAAAATAATGATCAATGTCCTACAACGAGACAACGATACCAGTGTCTCCTCAACTGGGATTCGTAGCGTGCAGTGCTAACCCTTATGTTTGACAAGGCCACAATAATTACATTTTTAGTCATTTATCCTGCAGATGAATTTATACATATGATTTCTTAGGATAGCTTCTAAAGTACCAACTCATGCAGCCACAAACTTGCTACTAGCACCATACCATCTCGGTTTCCTTAGCAGTGGTCTCATGGCATAATTATATGACACCTTTAGCCTCTGCAAACTTGTCTTTCCATAGTTCGACCACAGGTGTGCAGTATAGAGTGGTGTGCAATATTCTCTAAACAGCGACATCTTCACCACATCTGTATACGCACCAAACTTACGCAAGAGAATATTCGCCTGTACATACAGCATGAGTCGTTGCCTATAAATATCATGACCAAGTAATGCATTCTTCATCATCTGCCATTTGTTCTGTAATAAAATGCCCTAGATATTTTACCTTATTACAGACACTAAGATTATTGTCAGACAATTTAAAATCAGAAAATGTTATACATTTATCCTCTTTGGTTCTACAGACCATAACAGCACTCTTACAAGCATTATATATTATATTTAATATCATGTTCCACACCATACACAGAGTTACTCCAGCATTTTGTGTCTATCTTTGGTGTAAACCAGCATATGCAGTTCCTTCCTTTCTCATGATTGCAGAATCCTCTCTAAAGCATTCCTATCCCTGTACCTGAACAAGATTTATTTTAAACATCATAATTGTACCCACCTCTACCATTTTGTCAGGCAGCTCATTTCTATGTACACACCACATCAATCTAAAGGGATTATTCCTATAGCGGGGGTGGGAACCAGAACTGTACTTCTCTAAATTTGACCTTGTCAACTTTCTATACAGCTATAACATGATGCCTCAACTCCTCCAGTCAGTACATTAACCTATGAAGGCAAGCGTGCCAAATGCCTTCTTTACTGCTTGTGTCACCACCATCAGTACCCTCAGTATCTCCACCCTTGGGTCTCCTTTCTACAGCACACCCCACCCAGCCCCCCCCCCCCCCCCCCCCCCCCCTCATTATCTGTGCAAGTCCTGCCCTTGTATGCCCTGCCACAATGCAAACTTCACATTTACATATCTGAATTAAACTCATACCATATTTCAACATCTAAATCATTCATTATTCTTGTTAAGACTCTCAGCTCCATTACAGATGCTTAAATGACAACCATAATCTCATCTTGAAAATCGGTGAAAAATTCAGACAAAGGAAATGTGAAATAGAAACAGTAGGTATTGGAAACACTCAGTAGGTCAGGCAGCATCTGTAGAAATGGATGACCTGAAATTCTGTTTTTGACGTGGTTGCCACAAAACTAATAATAATAATAATAATAAATTTTATTTGTGGGCGCCTTTCAAAAGTCTCAAGGACACCTTACAGAATTTAACAAGAGTAAAAAACGTATAATCGGAGTAAAATAAATAATAAAGACATAACCAATACACAAATTAAAGACAGAAATCGATCCAAAGACAAATAAAAATCAAAAACACAATGTGAAGAGAGAGCAGCGGCAGCTAAACCGCGCTAGCGTACACTCTCCCTTCCGACAGCCATCTTGGACACAAACTGAAATAATCACTTACACACAAAAATCATCCCCCCACAATGGTTACCACTGTGGGGGAAGGCACAATGTCCAGTCCCCATCCCCAGTTCTCCCAAAGTCAGGCCTATTGAGGCCACCGCTATTGCCTCTACGGAGGCCCGATGTTCCTGGCCGTTCTCGCCGGGTGCTGTTGCCCGGCGTCGGGAGAGTCCTCTCAGCGGCTGGCCCACCTGGAATGGCCGCTTCCTTACCGGAGACCGCGGCTTCCGAAGCCGACAAGACTGCGCCGGCCTGGAGCTCCCAGGCTCCCGATGTTGAAGTCGGCGCCACCCGCTCCGCTCCGCAGACCCGCAGCCCGGAGATGTTGAACTCGGCGGTCACAGCTCACCGGAGCTCCAGCGCGTCGATCCAGCGCGGCGACCCAGGCAAGGCATCGCTGCTCCGCTCCGCGATAGCACTCCAGCGCTGTGCCGCCACCGAAGCCGAGGTGCTGGGCGGTCCCCGCCAGGAAACGTCGCTCCACGCCCGCTGGTAGGCCACGAGGACGGGTCGACGGGGCAGCCCGGAGAAAAAGCTGCCTCACCGACCAGGTAGGGACCTAGAAATATAGTTACCCCCTTCCCCCCACATTAAAAAGTCTATTTCTCCCACAAACAAAACACAGGACTAACTAGAACTACAACAAAAAAAGTGAATTAAACGGACGGCTGCTGGTTAGCAGCCGTTCCCCAAGATGGCTTCTCCTCCTTGACTGCCACTGTGTAATACTTTTCCAACTCTTCACCTTACTGTACTTCCAGTTTCTTGGCCAGGTCAGTTAATTATCTTCAACTCTGAGAATCAAATATAACAATTTTTTACTTGAACATTCTAAACATCCATGGGAAAGTCATCTGTTGAGTTTACTCTGTGCACTTTAGTCACTCCTTCAAAAATGTTAGCCGTGTTTTCCATCCTATAGCATGGTGAGCAGGTCCACACACAACATCACAGGTGCGGTCTCACCAATATCCTATGCACCTGTAAATGAGGCCATCATTTGTTACTGATCCATGCTTCCTCTGTGAATGACAACATTTTCAAGGTTACAATCTTTAGTTGTTGACCGTTGAAAGTCGGACAATGTGCATCAAACTTACTGTATCACAATCCTTAGCTTCTCCGCCACCCCCCCCCCCCCCCCCCCCCCCCCCCCCCCCCCCCCCCCCCCCCCCCCCCCCCCCCATAAACTAAGCCATTGGACTATTTTTTGTATCTCAAAAATGCAGCAAAATAATAGCTCCTACAAAATCGTAGGAATTAAACAGCCACCTGGGAATTTATTGGCCGTTTGGCACCATTATTTTCTTTGTTGCTGTTATCCTATTTAGTCAATTTTAACAAGACTCCATGAATTCTCTTGACATGGTTGGTGTCCTAATCTCTCCTCTGCTATAAAAACTGCTATCAAGCATTCGTTCAATATTTCTGCTCTTATTTTCAATTCCAGGATGCCACAATTCCATGTTTTGGGGGATTCATGGCTGGGCGAGGTCACATTGTTCCTGAATACCACGCTGTTTTCCCAGATGTACATGCGAGCAAATTTTATGTTGGTTTTTATACTCTTTCTTTGCTTGCTCCCTTTCTGTACAGTTACCGTTTGTTCAGTTATCCTTTGCTGCTCTCCATACCTCTGCCAGTTTCCAGGGATCTGATTTAATATCTGCCTTTTTTCACTTATTTTTCTTTTCTTAAAGTCTTATGTCGTGCCTTAATTCTTTGGTCGCCTCGCTGTGTTTCTTTTTCTTGGCAGCGAGCGCTCTGGATCATCCTGAGTATAATCTGTTTCAGCACTAAGAATGAATGCCTCCTACAGATCTACTGTGATTTCACTCATTTGCAGGTTGGGTATCTCAACCTGAGACGGCAGGCACACGGCAGGCTGTCTCAGTTTCAATGCACACAGACAGAGTCTGCCCGTGGTAGAATAACAGGTCCTAAATGGTTGCTAAATCTTTCTCCTTTTGCACTTCTGAACATTTCATTGAGTTTGATAGTGTCAGGATTGCTGTTTGTCGAATACTCAAACATTTTAGTTGGTCAAGATTATAAAATTATATAAAAACCAACGAGGGTTGGTCAAGATTATAAATAATGATCTCCTTTTCTTTTTTATTTTATTTTCTTTTCACTATTTTAATTGGATAGTTATATGGATGGGAAGGGAATGGAGGGTTATGGTCTGAGCGCAGGTATATGGGACTAGGGGAGATTATGTGTTCGGCACGGACTAGAAGGATCGAGATGGCCTGTTTCCGTGCTGTAATTGTTATATGGTTATATGGTTATTTTCTCTCTCAACTTTCTTCATTTACTCGTTTTCTTTCTTCACACACTATATATTTCACATCTTTCTATCCTTTACTATCTAACTTCTTTTTCTTATTCTCATCTTTTTTCAATGTAACAAAAAAAAAGAAGTTGTACATAAAATGTATTATGAAAATATATATTAGGCACTTTGGTGACATATGGCTGTACTTACTTCTAATAACATTAAAAAAAAAAAAAAAACATTTTAGGCTTTTTAACTAAAGCCGTTTTATCACTAATTAACTCAATCTAATCTGGCCTGCCCTCTTTTTGTTTCTGGAGCATGTTGCTATGGGAAATTATCTTGATCAAACGTTCCTATTCCTCGGTTCATGAATAGGAGATGTTCCTTGTTTACTTATATCTATGTTTTTTCATCATTAAAGTGATTTTTGTCCTTGATGATTAAAGCCGCCCCCTCCCCTACCAAACATATTTCTTTCATCACTTCATGCTCGATACTTTAGAGATACAGCGTGGAAACAAGTTCATTGGCCCAACGAGTCCACACCGACCAGTGAGTACCCCTACACTAGCACTTTCCTACACGCTAGGACTATTTTACTGAAGCCAATTAATTTACAAACCTGTACGTCTTTGGAGTGTGGGAGGACCAGGAGAAAACTGGCGTGGTAATGGGTAGAACGAACAAACTCCATACAGACAGCACCTGTAGTCAGGATCAAA
This sequence comes from Leucoraja erinaceus, assembly GCF_028641065.1. Classification (NCBI taxonomy): domain Eukaryota; kingdom Metazoa; phylum Chordata; class Chondrichthyes; order Rajiformes; family Rajidae; genus Leucoraja; species Leucoraja erinaceus. The sequence goes on along the minus strand of NC_073378.1, from coordinate 118,418,371 downwards.
CCCAGGTCTCTGGCGCTATATTGCAGCAGCTCTACCGCAGCATCAGCGTGCCGCCCTGTTTTACCACTAATCAACTAAATCTAATCTGGATGACCCCCACGTTTCTAGAGCTTGCTGCAATCGAAAATTATCCTGAACAAACCTTCCTGTTCCTCAATTGTTGAATGGGAGATGTTCCTTGTTTAATGACCTCTCTGTCCTCCATCATTAAAGTGATTTTCGTCTTTGATTATTAAAGGCACCCCCGCCTTACTAAAAGTTCATACCACTATTTTATCCCTCCCCTGACTCTCAGTCTGAAGAAGGGTCTCGACGCATGGGTGGAAATCCTGGGGGAAATCCTGGATGCATGGGTGGAAATCCTGACATGTCCCCCTCCCCCCATGTTTTGAGAGGTGGGGGACAATCCCCCACATGTTTTGTGTACTTGGCGCTACAACCAGTCCTAGGTCAGCTCGCTTGCCCCAGGTCTGGCTGTAGAGCCCAGGCCGCCTGCATACCCTGGGACTGGCTGTAGCAAGCAGGTCTCGAAAACGAATTGAAAAAATAAAAAAAAATGCCTGCAGGCCGGATAATTGTGGGTTATGGGCCGGATCCGGCCCGTGGGCCGTAGGTTTGCTGACCCCTGTCCTAGATGTCAGACCTCATTGTGTCCCGCCCATGTTTTAAAATCGATTTCCGCCCACCGAAATGTCACCTGCTCCTTTTCTCCAGACATGCTGGAGCCTAACCCGCTGAGTTACTCCAGCAATTTTGTGTCTTTCTGTTATCACTCGCCGTCTCCTTGGTCTAGACCTTATAACCTGATGTATTTAGTCATTTACCGTTTTGTAGCCATGATGAGAAAATGGCTATTGCACCACCTAAGCACGGTAGGGAAGCATACTCCAGGTTGAAAGTGCAATCAGAGTATGAAAACCCGAGCATTAACCATTGTTCCCAGCAGCTTTAAACCAACAAAGATACCAGTCTGCCCCTGAGGCTTGGGTGGGATGTGCTGATGTTAATGTTATGCTGTAGACATTCAATTCAATCACTTTATAAAAATAGTGATAATCATGCTAGTGATAATTTGAATAGTGATCATTTCTTTGCTGTGTAATTCTATGTTACAATACTTACCTTCAGCGGTGTTGCAATTCTGCCACTGACCGTGTGCGCGATTTTGGCGCGTTTGAGGGGGGGGCGGGGTTAAACATTGAAACCCCCCCCCCCCCCCCCCCCCATCCCCGACCAGCTCTGTACTGTCCTCACTTCTTTAGGGGGTGCGCTCTTCTTAAATTGCTGCCTGTGTAGGCAGGACCAGAAAAAGCATCTCGGCACCGCGGTATGGTCGGACTTACCAAAGTCAAGTGAGGGCGATAGGACAATGAAATTCTTGGCTTAGAACGAAAATAGGCATTCTTAATGGTGATATAAATATATACACACATAATGCATAAATAACTGATAAAGTGTGAAAAGCAGTGGTCGAGGGTGTTTGGTCCTCTGCTGCAGCAGGAGACATGTTGGTTGAAGTTTTTTGTGGGGAGTTGATTTCTTGAGGTTCGCCTTATTGAAGTCCCCAGCAATGGTGGTAAATGCCTCAGGGGGTACCTCAGACCTCCGGTGTTTGTTGACCTCGGCACAGTTTTTGCAACCTCCTCCAGTGCCAGACGGACTGTGACTCTGAAATGCCTGAATGGGGTGGAAGGCACAGTATTCTCCCTGTCAAAGCGCGGTCACAGATAACGGATGCCTCAAGGTCGTTTGTTGACTTCATGTAGGCCACCCTCCCAGGTGCCCCTGTGGTCGCTGGACTTCCTGGAGTGCGGATCGTAAAGTTCATCCAATTTTCTGATTGGGAGGATACTCGGAGGATTGCAGTCCTCCACACATTTCTTGGAAGTGAATTCTCTTGGGAGGTAGAAGGGACGGCACTTCACCGCCAGATGTTCGAGGTGTGGAGAGCAGGAGTTGGACAGGACTGTGCACCACGCAGAGTTGACCATGAGGCAGACGCCCCCTCCTCTCCCTTTCCCAGATGCCAGGGTACGGTCCATACGGTGGATGGAGAACCCTTCAGGCTGGACCGCTGAGTCTGGGGAGCTGGGGGTGACCCATGTCTCTGTGAAACAGAACACAGAGTATTCCCTCAGCTCGCTTTGATAAAGCAGTCTTGCCCATAAATCCTCCACTTTGTTTTCAAGGGACTGTACATTAGCCAGTAGGATAGTAGGGAGAGGGGGCCGAAGTCCCCAGCGCTTCAGTCTGACCTGAAGTCCTGCCCGACGGCCACGTTTCCGGACACAATGGAGGCTTCCCCTTTGTTTCCAGGTACTGTACTTGCTGTACCTGCTGTTTCTGCGGACCTGCGCTGGAACTGGGATTCCCTCACAGACGGCAGCTCCAGCTCTGTAACGAACGGGAGTTCCTGCAACTAGCCTGTCCAACCCCTTAAGAATTTTGTAAGTTTCTATAAGATCCCCTCTCAATCTTCTAAATTCTAGCGAGTACAAACCAAGTCTATCCAGTCTTTCTTCATATGAAAGTCATGACATCCCAGGAATCAGTCTGCTGCACCTTCTCTGTACTCCCTCTATGGCAAGAATGTCTTTCCTCAGATTAGGAGACCAAAACTGTACACAATACTCCAGGTGTGGTCTCACCAAGACCCTGTACAACTGCAGTAGAACCTCCCTGCTCCTATACTCAAATCCTTTTGCTATGAATGCTAACATACCATTCGCCTTCTTCACTGCCTGCTGCACCTGCATGCCTACTATCAATGAGTGGTGTACCATGACACCCAGGCATTAAAACGAGGTTTTCTCCGACCTGGTCCTGGATTATATTTTGTTGGAGTGCAAGTTTTTGCTGAAGAATCGTTCCTACGGCCGTTCTGTGTGTTTTAAAAAAAAATTTGCCCGACAAGTAAATCGCTGGAGTGATTTTAAAATCAGCTTCTGAAGCCGTCAACGCCGATAACGGGGACGGATTTTACGTAGGGGACAGGTAAAAGAAAGTAGTTTATTTTTATGTATAAAAGTGTTTCTTAAGATGCATTTAATTCACATTTTAAGTAGCGAAACAGTGATTTTTTTCCCCGAACGAACCAGCAGTGTTTTTGCTGCCGATACGGGTTTAAATCCATTGCAACCGCAACATTCCAATTGATCGTGTTCCAGAAAAACCCACTCGCAAGCTGATTTAAATGGCCGTTAATTTACAGGTATTAAACACTAAATTTCTTCCATTTGGCCTATAAACCCAGGACAATGAGATTTAAAAATTATGTTATATTGTGAATTCTTGTGTGAATGTTAGTTGGACACTTAGGCTATTTAAGAAATGGATGGATGTTTAGATCTAGTAATTGAATTTTGTAATTAGCTACAATTAGGTAGCCAACTAATTATATGCTTTAATTTCAAGTCATCTAAGTAAGATTGTTTCATATTTGTTTCAGAATGCTTCAATCTATAATAACTGAAAATTTATTTCTGTTCTCTTAATTGTTAAGAAAGTTATGGGCTTTTGACTGTTCTCGATCACAATTTTGTGTTAAGTCAATGAAAAAGCAATAGGGAACAAGATACTAATTTCCAAGTTTGAAAATGGCCATAACATTTTTAATACTGAAGATATGAAAGTGAATTAGGTGTCAAATTAAACTTCTTTTTGTGCTTTATCTGATGGGATAAATTACAGACTTGATTTTTTAAATCTCAAAATTTTGTAACATTGCTACTCTATCACTATTCCCTTTGAAATACGTCCAACATCTGGTGTAACAGGTAGGTACTTGATGCATGGAATTAATTTAGACACAAAATGCTGGAGTAACTCAGCGGGACAGGCAGGGTGGATGACAAGACCCTTCCTCAGAAGAACGCTCTCGACCCGAAACATCACCCATTCCTTCTCTCCAGAGCTGCTGTCCGTCCAGCTGAGTTACTCCAGTATTTTGTGTCTATCTTCTGAATGAAACAGCATCTGCAGTTCCATCCTGCATATTTTGTGGAACTAATTTCATGTACATTCAATAAAGAGAGAATTTATACTGTGGTGTGAAACTTGGACACAAGAGACTGCAGATGCTGGAGTCTTGAACAAAAGTCAATCCTGTTGGAGGAACTCAACAGGTCAGCATCTCCTGTGAGAAAATAGACTGCTGCCATTTTAGTTGGGTCCTTTCTTAAGACCCCTATCAGTCAGAAAACGGGACCGGACCTCAAAAGTCATCTGTTCATACCCCCCCCCCATTGATGCTGCTTGACCGGCTGAGATCCAATTAACCGACAAACCAGCACGTCTTGGGGATGTGGGAGGAAGCCGGAGCATCCGGAAAAGACCAACGCGATCAAATGGTGCAAACTCCACACAGACAGCATCCGAGGTCAGGACTGAACCAGGGTCTCTGGTGCTGTGAGGCAGCAGCTCTCGCTACCAGCTGCGCCACTGTGCTGCCCTGTGCCACATGTCCTGTTCCCATTCCACAGAAACATGGAGCACAGATCTTTGCTTATTACACACCATGAATTGTGTTCCTTGAACAGATTGCATTGAGTATAAAGGTGAAGTTTAATCTCAGTGGCAGCACTAATGCATTTTAATGTGTTGATGGATGGCTGCATGCCTCGGTGTTATTTCCTTCAGCACTTGCTTTGCTCTTTCAGATTGCATCTCTATCAGAGCAGGTGGCCAAATCAAGGCAGTCCCAAAGGCTCTCCTACCCCGACAGCTGTCAGACCAGAACTGTCTTCCTTCTCACATCTGTTGTGCCACAGGGAGTGCATTTAGTGCTTATGGGGAGCAAGGAAGCAGACAGTTTCCACAATAGTACTCCTAGGTGAACAAATCATTTTGTTCTAATACTCTCTACATTTTAAATGCACAGAATCACAAGACTTTGATCACGGGCATACTTTGTGCAGTTTGGTAATGAGTGATTTCATGGTGGTGTCGGATCTAACTTTAGTTTGGAGATAGAGCATTGAAACAGGCTCTGCCCCACCGAGTCCATGATGACCATCCATCACCCGCCCAGACTAGTTCTATGTTATCCCGTTTACTCATCCACTCCCGACACATTGAGGGCAATTTTACCGTGGCCAATAAACCTGCAAACCTGGCACGTCTTTGGGATGTGGGGGAAATTAGTAGCGTTGTTTCAAAACCTACCATCAGTGGTGCTGTAGATCTATCACTGCCTGTGCGTGCGACACCGGAGGCTTTGGGGGGGGTGGGATGCGGGATAAAAATGTGGGATTAAAACCGCCTCACCCGCTGAGTTTCTCCAGCATTTTTGTCTACCTCGCTTTGCCCAACACCTCCGCTCGGTTCGCAATAACCAACCTGATCTCCCGGTGGCCCAGCACTTCAACTGCCCCTCCCATTCCAAATCAGACCTTTCTGTCCTGGGCCTCCTCCATGGCCAGAGTGAGTCCCACTGTAAATTGGAGGAGCAGCACCTCATATTTCGCTTGGGCAGTTTACACCCCAGCAGTATGAACATTGACTTCTCCAATTTCAGGTAATCCCGGCTTTCTCCTCCCCTTCCCAACTCTCCCTAAGCCCACTGTCTCCACCTCTTCCTTTCTTCTTTCCCCCCCCCCCCCCCCCCCCCCCCCCCTCCAACATTAGTCTAAAGAAGGGTCTTGACCCGAAACGTTGACTATTTCCTTCGCTCCATAGATGCTGCTCACCCACTGGTTTTCTCCAGTATTTGTGTCTACCTTTCCGGCATCTGCAGTTCCTTCTTAAACAAAATTTAGGTTTGTATTGGTTGTCAGAGAGGGATTTCCTCGGCCTGTTAGCTGATGTAGAAAAATCTTTCAGGCTTCCGTTCCCGGTTTATTTATTTTTTTAATTGCTGGACGATTTAATCGCTGGATTGAAGTAAAAAGCCTTCAACGCCTTGCTTTTTGGTGTGGCTTCATTCTAATCTTATGATGCGAAAATATTATTTAGGCCCCATATGAATTGGCCGTGTCTTGCCTGCCAATATGGGCCTAAAATTTATGGCAACGGTAACATTCCATTCGATCACGTTCCAGAAACATCCACTCTCAAGATAATCAAATTCATTATTTTTTTGCACAATCATGTCATAAGAAATAAATCATCTATATTTTGTGTTATTGTCTATCCATGATCAATATTTTCACACTAAATATCCACAGTACAGTTTTAGTCAGATGTATTGTGCAAAAAATAATGATTTTGATTATCTTGAGAGTGGATGTTTCTGGATTAATTTATGGGAACTAAACATTAAATTCCTTCCATATGGCATATAAATTCATGACAAAGTGAGATTTAAAAATCATATTATATTGTGAATTCTTGTGTGAATGGGATCAGTTTGTTATTTGTTATTTGGATACTTAGGCTATTTAAAAAATTAGTCTTCTTAAGAAATGGTTAGATGTTTAGATCTAGTAATTGAATTTAGATGAATTTAATTGATTAGATGAATTTAATTGATTTGCTGAAACTGTTGAATATGAATTTTTTGTTGGGTATATACTATTTGTTTTAGCGTTTAACTTTATCATTTCTACCTTTTTTTCTAAAACTGCAAATAATAACTTGTTTCTGCTAATGCTGTTCAGTGTTTTTTTGTCTTTACATTTTAAATAGATGGCTCAGAAAAAAAATGCAAAATTGTCAATCCAAATGCCCAGCAAAAGAGACTAATTTAGACAGCATTCGCAGAGATTATCCAAATTTGCACTACTCCAAATGTGATGATCTATAGGACATTCTAAATGGAAAAGTAGTGGGCAGAAAGGCATGTCATGCGTGGATTGAAGAGCAAAAACTTGTCGTTTACAATGCCAAAAGTGAAAAGTTGAGGAAAAACAAGGTGTACAGAGTTGCTTATTGGTTACAATCTGAGGAGTATCGTGAGGATACTGATTATGATATGCAAATGTACCAGCTAGCAACTGATCGTCTCCATAAAGACTTGGTCTTTTGCTAGAAATTGTAATTTCTTTACAGCATATAATATAATAATATTAAAGTTCTGATCTTGAGAATGTCACATTTTTGAATTTTCAAGGCAGTCTGGGTGTTTATTACTATTTCCGTCACAACGGTCAATTTTGTAATTAACTACAATTAGATAGCTAACTAATTATACGCTTTAATTTCAAGTCATCCAAGTAAGATTTCATTTTTGTTTCAGAATACTTCAATCTATAATAACTGAAAATGTCATTCAGTTCTCTTAAGTTTTAAGAAAGTTATGGGTTTTTGACTGTCCTCGATCACAGCTTTTATGTTAAGTCAATGGAAAAGCAATGGGGAACAAGCTGCTAATTTCCTAGTATGAAAATAACCATAACTTTTTTAATACTGAAGATATGGAAGTGAATTACGTATCAAATTAAAGTTCTTTTTATGCTTTATCTGATGGGATAAATTACAGGCTTGATTTTTTTAAATCTCAAAATGTTGTAACTTTCCTAAATTTAGGCCACCCGGAGGAAACTCACATGGTTTCAAGCAGAACGTGCAAACTCTGCACAGACAGCACCCTAGGGCTATGAGGCCATAGGTCTACCAGCTGCGCCTCTGTGCTGCTGTAATCTAAATAATGATTGTGTAGAGGGAGGTGAGAGGAGTGGGTGTGGGGTCAAGGAACAATCAATTAGCTTTGGCTTACCTGTCAGTGGTGTCCTAATGTATTTGTCATGCAATGCAGACAGAACAGAGAGGAGGTGAAAGTGCAGCTTTTGCTCTGAGTATCATCGAGCTGGAATGCAGCCTTCGTTTGAACATCCTTGCCTAAAGGAAGGTGATATCTAATTGTTATCTTCCGCCAGCTTGAACATTCAATTCCCTATTTGCAGGGCAGATTAGACGGAAGAAAAACAGAGAGCTGAAACCGGCCCAAGAAAAGATGCAATAATAAAGTATTGATCGGGATTAGTAGAATACTCTTGTGTGCGTCAAAAAACAAAATCATTACTGCATGTTCTCAGTGGCTGACGTTTTGCTGGCATTGTTTCAATCTGATGAGTTTTGAAAATGGTGACTCAGGTGAAGAAAAAGGTATTAGCTGGCCATTGGGTGGAGGGTGGTGGAAGAGATAATTGACGATTCAGAGCTTGCAGGAGAATGCCGTACAAACTGGGAGTCATAGATAGTCACAGTGATACAGTGTGGAAACAGGCCCTTTGGCCCATCTTGCCCACACCAGTCCCACCTGTCCACGTTTGGTCTATATTCCTCCAAACCTGTCCTGTACATGTATCTGTCCAACTGTTTCTTAAGTGTTGCGATAGTGTCTGCCTCAACTACCTCCTCTGGTAACTCATTCCATACAACCATCACCCTTTGTGTTATAAAAGTTACCTCCTCAGATTCCTATTAAATATTTTCCCCTTCACCTTGAACCTATGTCCTCTGGTCCTCGATTCGCCTACTCTGGGCAAGAGACTCTGTGCATCTACCCGATCTATTCCTCTCATGATTTTAAACACATCTATAAGATCACCCGTCATCCTCCAACGCTCCCAGCCTGCTCAACCTCCCCCTATAGCTCTGACCCTCTAGTCCTGGGAACATATCCTTGTAAAGGGAGCCCAGCCACAAGCTACAAATCAATGGTAGATGATGGAAAGATGGAAGCGTTTGGTCCCATTTTGATCAACTTAAAATAAAAAAGTTTAATTGTGTGACAACGCAACCAATGGGAGCTTTTTAAAAAAAAAATTAAGTTGACATGACGTTTGCAAGTTATAGCTGTGCTCTACACAGATTTTCCCCCTATTTGTCCGGGCTATGGGTTGGGGGTAATGCGAGGAGCGAACTTCCATTGTAGTGCACCCTGCAGGGGAGAATTGCAAATCCTGGGCCTTCAGACATTTGCTGTGCATAAGACATGCATTAAATACCAAGTCAGTGCAAGGTGCAGCCTTTGCCACACCGGATATGAGTTAAGGATTAATGTGAATGGGAATCATCAGTGGATTTTCCAAGGTAGGTGTGGGCATGTTGGGTAAAGGGGCTGTTTCCACCCTGTTTGACTCCGACCTTACGGTGGGTGCTCTGAGGAAGAGCTGCCTCAACTAGCGGAAATTTTGTATGGTACTTTATGTCTGGTTTATAGCTGCTGATGGTTTGTCATAAACTGTTCCAATTTGACTTTTGCTTTGGCATGTCAAACAACACTGCACATAGTCGATCTGATGGAGGTTTGCCTGAGTATCCTGCCCAGAATAGTCTACAAGGATCTTCAAAAGTAAGTCACGTTGTTGGTAAGGTGACAGCCAATTGCCAAGATTTGGATAGTGACAAATGGACAAAGTCCCAAAGGCACAGGAGGTTACCATAATGAACACAGTGGTTAATGCAAGTCAAAGTCTTGCTAAAAGTGCAAAAGGACAAAGTGCTTGAATAACTCAGTATTTCAAGCAGTATCTCCGGAGAACATGAATAGGTGACATTTTGGGTCGGGACTCTTCTTCAGACTGGGAGTTGGGAGAGAGGAGATGCAGGACAAAGTGTGGCAGGTAAACATCAACGTACATTGGTTGGCATTTGACACAGAATAGCACATTCAAAGTCAGAACACTAAAGTCATCTTGCTTTGGGGTTTCCAAAGGAAGCAATTTGGTGAGATTCAAGGATGGAATCATCAGTCATTGATACTGTTATTTGTTTTTAAATCTCTGAATGGGCTCGCCCCGCCTTACCTTTCTGAGCTGCTCCACCCATACGGTCCCTCAGATCAGCTGGTCAGCTGCTCCTGGAGGTACCGAGGTCTAGTCGGAGGCTCAGAGGGGATAGAGCCTTCTCTGTTGCTGCTCCGGCACTCTGGAACACCCTGCCGTTGCACATCAGACAGGCCCCCTCACTGTCCATCTTCAAATCCAGTGTTAAAACACATTTGTACTCCCTGGCTTTTGACCATGCCTGAGGCTTTGCTTCTGTTTGTGGTGTTTTTGATGTTTCTTTATTTTACATGTCTTTTCCTACTATTTCTTTTGATTGTTATTTTTGGTGTGTATTAACTTTTTTGTCAATGATTAGTGATGTACAGCACTTTGTTGCAGCTATGTTTGTTTTTAAAGTGCTCTATAAATTCAAATTATTATTATTATTATTATTATTATTACCCATCATTATGGTGGACCTCTTTGACAGTTCAAATCACCAGGGGTGCAGATTATCCATCAGCGATTTTCAAGGCTACACTGACCAGACAATAAGAAAGCCAGTTATCATGGCAGGTAACACGAGTGCATCAGTTGGTTTACAGTGTGGGGGAGAATTGAGAATTTGGCCTTTGGAGAAATCACAGGCAGAGGTACAGTGCTACGGAAGAGAGAATTTTCCCATCTTCACACAGAGTCTGGGGAGAGGGAAACTCGAGGTATGAAAAGGTGCAGAGCATGCCTAAAAAGTCTTGAGTCGGAGCACAAGGTTGAACAAAATTGGTGCACCCAGCAAATGGTCAAAGTGCCAAATCGGATGTTACAGAGAGTATGTGGTGAGTACAAAATCAATGATGATCAGGTTGTTGATTGTAGACCAACTGATACATAGCCAAAACTGAGAAATTTGTTCACAACCTAGTTAAGCAGCCAAATCATTTCAAAACTGCATCTGACGAAACTCAACATGTCTTTATGAGATGTGTTTTATTTTAGTTTATTGTCACGTGTACCGAGGGTCAGTGAAAAACTTTTGTTGAATGCTAGCCAGTCAGCAGAAAGACAATACCTGATTACAATCGAGCCACTTACAGTGTACAGACACATGATAAGGGAATAACGTTTCGTGCAAGGTAAAGCCAGCAAAGTCTGATAGTCCATGGGGGGACCAATGAGGTCGCACTGCTCTCTGGATGTGGTAGGATAATTCGGTTACCTGATAACAGCTGGGAAGAAACTGTCCCTGAATCTGGAGGTGTGTGTTTTCATACTTCTATAACTTTTGCCTGATGGGAGAGGGAAGAAGCGGGTGTAGCCAGGGTGCGACTTGTCCTTGTTTATGCTGCTGGCCTTGCCGAGGTATAAATGGAGTCAATAGAAGGGAGGTTGGTTTGTGTAATGTCCAAATCATACAAGTCTGTATTTTGCAACTCATTGAGCTGCCATTAGTGTTTCTTTCCCAAGAGCGTTTTGCAGTTGATCTAAACATTAAGTGAAAGGGCAAAGATGTGGCAGATGGAATAAGATGTGAAAAATGAAGTGATGCCATTGGTAGAAAAAACAAAAACTATTTTTTAAATTCTCTATTGTTTAGTTTTTAGTTTAGATATACAGCGCGGAAACAGGCCCTTCTGCCCACCGAGTCCGTGCCGGCCAGTGATCCCCGCATATTAACACTATCCTGCACACACTTGGGGCAATTTTTTTTTACATTTACCAAGCCAATTTACCTACAGACCTGTACGTTTTTGGAGTGTGGGAGGAAACTGAAGATCTCGGAGAAAACCCACACGGTCATGGGGAGAACGTACAAACTCTGTACAGACGGCACCTATAGCTGGGATCGTACCCAGGACTCCGGCGCTGCAAGCGCTATAAAGGACCAACTTTACCGCTGTGCCACCATGCCGCCACGTGCCGTCCATATCTTCTGCTCAGAGTAGTTCCTAGTTCCAACAAAATGCAGGTACTATCTCAACATTTAGGAAACATTTTGACAGTTCCATGGATAAGATAGGCTTAGAGTGATATGGTCCAAACGCATGCAGGTGGGACCAGTGTAGATGGGACATGTTGGTCGGCGTGGGCAAGTTGGGCCGAAGGGGTCTGTTTCCACTCTGTGTGACTCTATGACGCTATAACATGTGATAGAAAGTGTTATCTCCAATGTTACCAAGTGGTATATTGTCAGAGGTCTGCTGACTGGCGCAGAGTTTGAGCTCCAACTAAACAATTCACCACTGGATCTCGTTAAGGGCTCAGTAAGAATAACTTGTCCAGCATTTGATTCATTGTGGCACCATGGAGCTTGAGCATTGAAGGGGGATGTTGAGAGTCATGGGGAACACGAAGGAAGATAACTGTGATGCCATCAAGGACAATGCCTGCACGTGATTCTTGGAGTAATGTTTCAGACAAGGGAGTCTCAACTACTTCACTAATGAGCTTTTAATTTTGTGCTTAATCCGTTTGGTTTTATTGAGGTCCATTTGCAGTTCATCAGATGATGCATGTGAATGCAAACTGCATCATTAGAGTCAAGGAGTCATACAGCACAGAGACAGGTCTTTTGTCCCAACTTGGCCATGCCGACCAAGATGCCCCAACTGCATTCGTCCCACCTGCCCAGGTATGGCCCATATCCCTTTAAACATTTCCTATCCACGTATCTGTCCAAATGTCTTTTTAAATATTGTCATGGTATCTGCCCCAACTACCTCCTCTGGCAACTCGTTCCATATACCCACCACCCACCAAGAATCAAGCAACAAATGTATTCAAAATGAATTATTCTGCACATCCTCCTTTGCTATGAATGGCTTGTACTTAAGACTAAGTGTCTAAGACTCCAGTTGGCCATGTGCTGGAAGTCAGCACACTAATGCTTCTTTGGAAATGCATCCAATATGTGCAACCTCCACAATCTATTAAGGCAAGGGCATCAGCAGCAAGGAAATAACATCACCTCCCAAATCCTGTTGTTCCCCACCCTGTACCCCACTTTCATTGACACTGGTTAAAAGTTCAATACCATGTAACCTTGTGGAGCCGCCCTTACTATGTGGAGAGTATTGAAGAAAACCTTTCTTCATCATACCAGCTCACAGATGTGTGGGTTGGATGAATTAATATTATAGTAACATAGAAAATCAGTGCAGGAGTAGGCCATTCAGCCCTTCGTGCCGGCACCGCCATTCAATATGATCATGGCTGATCATCCAAAATCAGTATCCCGTTCCTACTTTCTCCCCATATCCCTTGATTCCCTTAGCCCAAAGAGCTAATATCACCCTTGGCAGAGATGCACACATCCAAACATTTGGAGAAAAAATTGGCTTTGCATTTAACACCCCAGAAATGGATCTGAAAATTCCACATTCATACTTAGTTATATTAACACAAGCTGCAGGTTCCGTGGATCTTGTGATGTTGTGCTTGATGCCGGAGTTTCGGAGGCTTACCGCAGGTCTGGTGGACAGTAATACCGGGAGCAAGCGGGTCCCTGCTGGGAGACCGCTTTTCGGGGCTTCCGCAACGGCGACTTCACCCGCCCGAGTTGCGGGGTTGAAGAGTGCCTGGAGCGGGGCCTTACATCACCGCCCCGCGTGGCTTGGAATGGCTGTGGGACTTTGCTAGCGCAGGCCGGGGGCTCCAACAACAATACCGGGAGCGCGGCCTTACATCACCAGGCGCGGCGTTAATGGCCGCGGGACAATTACCATCGCCCGCCGGGGGCTTTGACTCGGGAGGGGAATGGGGAGTGCAGGGGAAGGATACGTTTTTGCCTTCCATCACAGCGAGGAGAAGATGCGCTGTGATGGATGTCTGTGTAAATTGTGTTGTGTCTTGGGTCTTTTTCTTGTGTGTATGACTGCAGAAACAACATTTCAAGGTTCAAATGACAAATAAACTTGTATTATTGTATTATTATTATTGTAAGTTCTATCTTGTAAGTGAATGAATGCATACATCCCGCAATAATGCTGCCCTGATTTGACAACAGGAAGCAGCTGACAATTTTGTCAAAATTGAGTTATTGCTTGTTTTAGGCTTTTTGAGATATGCTCTACACAATGGTGAACAAAATAAGTCTTCTCTGAGAACAATTTGAAAATATTTATACCAGAGAAGTAAGAAATTCCATCACAGAGAGCTGAAAGAAAAACTGAGAAGAGACCCAGAAGCAAGACGGCTGGAGCTTTTCTTATGTGTCGTGAACTATTAGAATCTGGAAAATCCAAACGCGGCTTTCAAATTGAACCTGGAAGGATTATTGGGGGCCTTAAATAGTAGTGAGGGAAGAGGTGTAGGGACAGGAGGAGTGGTGTAAACTGGCGATAGACACAAAGTGCTGGAGTAACTCAGCGCATCAGGCAACATCTCTGGAGAAAAGGACTAGCTAACATTTCTTGCTGGTACACAAAAATGCTGGAGAAACTCAGCGGGTGCAGCAGCATCTATGGAGCAAAGGAAATAGGCAACATTTCGGGCCGAAACCCTTCTTCAGACTGTCAGATCACTCCATAGATGCTGCTGCACCCGCTGAGTTTCTCCAGCATTTTTGTGTACCTTCAATTTTCCAACATCTGCAGTTCCTTCGTAAACATTTCTTGCTGCTTGTTGGTTAGTGCAGACCTGGTTTAGTTTAGTTTACTTCACATTCACGTGTATTGAGGTACAGTGAAAAGCTTTTATGTTGCGTGCTATCCAGTCACAGGATAAGGAAACAATATGTAGTGAGAGATAAAGTTCAGTATCTCTGGACTTTTATCTAAAGTCTGGTAAAAGATAGTTTGAAGGAAGGTAGATGGTAGGTCTAGTTGGCGATAGGATGGTTCAGTTGCCCGATTACAGTAAAGGGCCTGTCCCACTTGGGCGACATTTGTGCGACTGCAGAGTGTTAGTGACTGAAGCCCGTAAAACCATCAAGTTGCACGACATACACGCTGACGTATGCTGTCATGGGGATGACGCTTGGTTCGGGTTGAGGCTGTAGAATTGTCCCTGAGAATAGAGACGGTGATCGGATCTGGAAGCGGACCAATACATCTATAAATAAAACTGATCGACTTCTTTTCATTTGCAGAGTTGATTTTATTGTATTAATTTTAATATATGAATGTTTAAAATCCATGCATTGAAGGAAGACTATTTTACACCCCATCTGTGGTCCCTAACCCCAACCCTAACCCTAACGCACAGGACCACATACGTCAGCGTGTGACAGGGCGCACGACATGATGAGAAACCCAAATGTTGCCCCAGGATTTTGAACATTCCAAAATCCCGGGGCGACAGGGAAGCACCGCACGTTACCGCGCATCACTGCATGCGTCACCACGCGTCACGCCCGCGTCCCGACGCGACAACCTCTTTTTCGGCTGTCGCCCAAATGACGCCCAAGTGGGACAGGCCCTTAAGTCATATGGACATGTTTCCATGCTATGTTACTGATGCTGTTGTCAATGACGAAGGCATTCTTTCGTTTTCAGCTTAGCTGAAGTTGGAGTGGTTTGCTAACTGGTTACCATAGCAACAAGCAATATTGGCAGCGGTCCTATAGGGAATCAGAGCATGGATTTAAGGGGCGATTTAGTGACCTTCACTCAGAATGCAACATGAGTCAACGAATCGATCGCACAGTATTGCAGCTTTGCCTCTGGCCCATGCACAGCTTTCACTGTAGGTCCCCGCTGGGACTGTCGGTTCATGAAAATTGCTTTTCAAATTGCCAACCAGCACAGAATGCAGCAATTTTATGAACAAAAAGTAACCGCGAAGAAAAGTCTGTCACTTATTGGAACAGTGGGAGAGATGGAAAATGGGAACTTTGAAAATGTGGAAATGGAAATTAAAATATGGGAGTATATTCCCTCATCTTTATAATAAGCATTTCCTTTGGCTGAAGCATTGCAGTCCCCTGGAGAATGACCACTCCACCTTATGTCTGGAATCTCTGCTCTAATTATCCTCTGCCCTCTGAACCCACCTCAGCCGAGGACTGCCTTTGCTCTTGCCTCGTATCATTAAGATA
Organism: Leucoraja erinaceus; assembly: GCF_028641065.1. NCBI lineage: Eukaryota > Metazoa > Chordata > Chondrichthyes > Rajiformes > Rajidae > Leucoraja > Leucoraja erinaceus. The sequence continues at coordinate 118,402,687 of NC_073378.1, read as the reverse complement.
TCACTTCTTCCTGCGATATTTTCCAAGTCACTCTCTTCCCAAGATCCTCCGTTCGTTCAGCACGTGGAACATAACAAACCTTTCAATGTGGAAACAAGGGCACAGAAAGACCCTTCTTCAGACTGAGTGTAGGGCAATGGGAGAAGAAAGCTGGCAAAAGGAAGAAACAGGTCAAAGCGTGGCAGGTAACAGTGTGACATAGGCGAGAGTGGTTGCAACAAAGGCCAGAGATGCAGATGCAGGAAAAATGTTCCCCATGTTGGGGGAGTCCAAAACCAGGGGTCACAGTTTAAGAAAAAGGGGTAGACCATTGAGGACTGAGATGAGGAAAAAACTGTTCACCCAAGAGAGTTGTGAATCTGTGGAATTCTCTGCCACAGAAGGCATGTATGGCATGTGTGGAAACGGGGGTGTATAAAGTCACGAGAGGAAAAGATCGGGCAGACGCACAGAACCTCTTGCCCAGAGTGGGGGAATCAAGAACCAGAGGACTTGGGTTTAAGGTGAAGGGGGGAAAGATTTATTAAGAATCTGAGGGGTAACATTTTTGCACAAAGGGTGGTGGGTGTATGGAACGAGCTGCCAGAGGAGGCAGGTATAATCGCGACGTTTAAGAAACATTTAGACAAGTACAAAAAAAAAGGGATACTGAGTTGGATGAGGGATACTGAGTTGGATGATCAGCCATGATCATATGGAATGGCGGTGCAGGCTCGAAGGGCCGAATGGCCTACTCCTGCACCTAATTTCTATGTTTCTATGTTTATGTGAAGGCCAATTCACTGGATGTTTTCAAGAGAGAGTTTGATTTAGCTTTTCGGGCTAAAGGAATCAAGGGATATGGGGAAAAAGCAGGAACGCTGTACTGATTTTGGATGACCAGTCATGATCATATTGAATGGTGGTGCTGGCTCGAAGGTCCAAATGCCCTACTTCTGCACCTATTTTTCTTTCTATGTTTCTATAAGAACAGAAGGTGTGAGACAGGTTTGAATAGTTGAGGATTGTGAAACCAGGGGGGTGAAAGTACCAGGATAGTTGGAAGGGGGTGGAGGGGAGAAATAGGTGGGTGTCCAGGAGGGGCGCAGGAGATGGAAGGGGAGGGAGGAAGAGGTGGGGGGGTGTCAGGGAAATATAGTATGGGGGAGATGAGTTAGAGGTTACCTCAAATTTAAGAATGTTTCTTCTGTTGGGTTGTAAGCTGCCCAAGCAGAACGTGAGATGCTGTCCCTACTGCAAAGCCTCTTGAAAAAAATGTTCTAAGAAGCCCAACAAACAAACATTTTCTGTTCTGTTTTGTAATGGAGAATGAATCGGACCAGGTAAGAGAACAATAGGAGAACATCTAGATTATAGGGATAATATAAAATATCATGGTGTGAAATAGTAATTAAGGAGGACATTGTCATGTTGATCCATGTGCTGGTTGTAAGGCAGCACAATGGATGTAAGGCAGCGGTGGAGTTGCTGACTTACAGCGCCAGAGACCTGGGTTCGATCCTGACTATGGGTGGACTTTGCACATCCTTCCTGTGACTGTATGGGCTTCCTCCGGGTGCTCTGGTTTACTTCTCACATTCCAAAGACAAGCAGATTTGTAGGTTAATTGGTTTCTGCAAATTGTCCCTAGTCTGTAGTGTACAGGGCGATTGCTGGTCAGCATGACTTGGTGGGCTGAAGGGCCCATTTCCGCTCTCTATCTCTGAAGTCTAACCATTGGAGAAAGTGTGAGGGAATGAGATGGTGGGATTGCTCTTCTTAGAGCCAGGATATGCTTGAATGGCCCACTTCTGTGCTATTAACAGATGCTCTTCAAGGCATCCCTTAAAACCTACCTCTTTGACCATCAGCTCATTCATGTCAATGTTTCCTTGATAAAGCTTCTGTGAGATACCATAAGAGGTTGGGTCAAGGGTAATGTCACTGATGCAATCTATTAAGCCTTCATGAAGCTATCATGTAAAAGACTATGATAGGGCCTAACCATGTGGAAACTGGGAATGGGGTTAAAGATTGGTTATCCAACTGGCTGATAGATGTAGGAATAGAGCTGAGACAAGGGATAGCAATTCATAATTGCAGAAGGTGGGTTTGGTTTCATACAAAGATCAGTGCTGAGACGTGTTTTTCACAAATAATTCAACAATTTACACTTTGAAATTAAAACTAAAATGTTTAAGTTTGTGGATTACTACCATTTTGCAAGGATGGTAAATTATAAGACGACTTAAAAAAACTTGCAGAATGGGCAAATGCATTTCAGTATTGTGAACATTAAGTTTTTGTAAGAAAAATAAGAATGTATTTTCCAATGATAAGAAACTAAATTGGGTATCGGAACAAAGTGTTCTGGGAGTAAAAATCCACAGATTGCTAAAAGCAGTGACAAAGGTTAATAACGCCATGATAAAAGCTAGCCAGGCACCAGCTGGGGCTTATTTCCACAAGGATTGAGTTGAAAGTAAAGAAGTAATGGCAAACTTACATTGGACGTGCTAACTATCATTCACTGATCTGTATTTTTAGAAGGATATAAAGGTACTGGTGAGAATTTAACAAAAGAAATGTACAAGGGTGATGGGTAAACAGTGAGGACAACAGACTACATTTCTTTGCTCTTAAAATTATGATGGAAACCAAGCACACACGAAGTGCTGGAGCAGATCAAGCAGCATCTCTGGAGGACATGGATGGGTGACATTTAGGGTCGGGACCGTTCATCAGACTGTGTCTCAAGACAGACCCTCATTCTGAAGAAGGGTGCTGACCTGAAACATTACCCACCCATGTTCTACAGCAATGCTGCCTGATCCACTGAGTTACTCCAGCACTTTGTATCTTTATTGTAATCCTGCATATTGTGGCTTTATTGTAATCAAGCCTGTAATTTATCCCATCAGATAAAGCATAAAAATAGCTTTAATTTGATACCTAATTCACTATTATATCTTTAGTATTACAAAAGTTATGGCCATTTTCATACTCAGAAATTAGCATCTTGTTCCCTATTGCTTTTCCATTGACTTAACACAAAAGCTGTGATCGAGGACAGTCAAAAGCCCATAACTTTCTTAAAAATTAAGAGAACTGAATGAAATTTTCAGTTATTATAGATTGAAATATTCTGAAACAAATATAAAACATCATACTTAGTTGACCTGAAATTAAAGCATATAATTAGTTAGTTACCTAATCGTAACTAATTACAAAATTGGCCATTGTGACGGAAATAGTAATAAACACCCAGACTGCCTTGAAAATTCAAAAAATGTGATATTCTCAAGATCAGAACTTTAATATTATTGTATTCAATGCTGTAAGTCCATAAAAGATAGGTAAATAAATTACAATTTCTAGCAATGGACCAGGTCTTTATGGAGAAGATCAGTTGCTAGCTGGTACGTTGGCATATCATAATCAGTAGCATCATCATACTCCTCAGATTGTAACCAATAAGCAACTCTGTACACCTGGTTTTTTCTCAACTTTTCAATGTTGGCATTGTAAACTACAGGTTTTTGCACTTCAAACCATGCATGACATGCCTTTCTGCCCAATACCTTCCTATTAAAAATGTCCTGTAGATCATCACATTTGAAGTACAGGTGCACAATCTTTAATCCGAAAGCCTTGGGACCAGACACTTTCCGTAATTCGGAATTTTTCAGCTTTCGGAATGGAAGATTTTTAGCGTAGATTTTAACGGCTGGCTCAGTGGTAGAGTACTCGGCTCATATCCGCAAGGTCGCGAGTTTGCGCCTCGATCCCGGCAGTTACTCGATCGTGAGTTTGAGTCTTCAATGTAGTTTTTTCTTGCAGAATAGGAGAGAATAGGGTGGGTTAGGCTGGGATCATTCTCTGCGAGATGATCTTAGTGCGGGAGACAAGTGTAGGAGAGGTGTACTGACTGTGTGGGCAGAACTTTGGAAGTGATTGCCCACCATTCTCAACAGCTGCTGTGTCTCCGTCCCTCCAACTCCAGAGGAACCCGCTCCCCGATGGGCCGCTATGGCGACAAGTGGCAGTTCGCCCACAGCCCGAGCTGCGCCACCCCAAGAACAAGACGTACCTTGCACACCATCAGCTTCTGCCCCTACGGGGAGTGTGTTCCTCTGGAGTTGGAGCGAGGCTGGGCTGGAGTTGCTGATCTGGGATCTCCGTGCTTGCAGTGGGCCTGGGGGTTGGTGTCCCGATGAGGGGGCGCAGCTCGGGCTGTGGGCGAACTGCCACTTGTCGCCGTAGCGGCCCATCGGGGAGTGACTTCTGGTGATCCTGACGTCTCTCAGCTCCTGTCCAGGGGGGTGGCCGGAGACGTCAGGACCAACAGGAACCCGCTCCCCGATGGGCCGCTACAGCGACAAGTGGCAGTTCGCCCACAGCCCGAGCTGCGCCCCCTCATCTGCAACCCCAAGAACAAGACGTACCATGCACACCATCAGCTTCTGTCCCTACGGGGAGCGTGTTCCTCTGGAGTTCGAACGGGGCTGGGCTGCTGCTGGCTGTGGATCTCTGGGATCTCCGTGCTTGCAGTGGGCCTGGGGGTCGGTGTCCCGTTGGTCCTGACGTCTCCGGTGACTGGCACTGACCTGCTGGCATCGCCGACGTGAAGACAGTGCAAAGCCCCCGCGCCGGTGCAATGGGTGGGGAGAAGAGAGGGGAGGGAAGGGGTCACACACATGGCCGGGAAGCAGAGGGGTGTAGGTGGGGTGAAACTGAAGGGAGCGACAATCTGCTGCTGCCTGCCCGCTGAGTTAAAAAAGTTCCTACGCAAGACTCACGATACACTGTGTATCGTGAGTCTACCGTGGGAACTTTTTAACTCAGCGGGCAGGCAGCAGCAAATTGTCAATTATTAACCCTCCCGCGCAATATGCCCTCACCTTCTCTTTTATGAATGGGGATTTAGTTCCCCTTTCTTCGAGGACCGACCGGAGGTTCCGCTGTCACCTCTGCGGGCCGCCCTCGGTGAACGTCTTCAAGGACCTTTCTTCAAGGACTGAAAAAATGTCCGCTATTCGGAGCTTTTCGTTATTTGGAATTTCGGATAAAAGGTTGTGCACCTGTAGTGCAAATTTGGATAATCTCTGCGAATGCTGTCTAAATCAATCTCTTTTGCTGGACATTTGGATTGACAATTTTGCATTTATTCTTCGGAGACATCTGTTTAAAATGTAAAGGAAAAAAAACACTGAACAGCGTTAATAGAAACAAGGTATTATTTGCATTTTTAGAAAAAAAGGTAGAAATTATAACGTTAAATGCTAAAACAAATAGTATATACCCAACAAAAAAATCATATTCATCAGTTTCATCAAATCAATTAAATACATCTAAATTCAATTACTAGATCTAAACATCTATCCATTTCTTAAGAAAAGGCTAAAATTTTAAATAGCCTAAGTATCCAAATAACAAATAACAAACTGATGCCATTCACACACCATTCACAATATAACATGTTTTTTAAATCTCACTTTGTCATGAATTTATATGCTAAATGGAACGAATTTAATGTTTAATTCCCATAAATTAATCCAGAAACAACCACTCGCAAGGTTAAATCACAATCTGACTAAAATTGTACTGTAGATATTTAGTGTGAAAATATTGATCATGGATAGACAATAACACAAAATATAGATGATTTAGATGTTCTTATGACGTAGTTGTCCAAAAAAAAAACTGAATTTGATTATCTTGAGAGTGAATGTTTCTGGAATGTGATCTATTGGAATGTTGCCATTGCCGTAAAATTTAAGCCCATATCGGCAGGCAAGCCATGGCCAATTCGTATGTGAGCCTAAATAACATTTTTCGCAACATAAGATTAAAATAAAGCCACGCCATAAAGCAGAATAATATGTTAAATAAACGACATACCGTTTGTTTTGTCCTGATATTGCGATCAATGATGTTGAAGGCATTGAAAGCGTTTTTAGTCACGTTTAAATTTAATCCAGCGACGAAAACTTCCAGCAACATTTTTTTTTTAAACCCAAGAACAGAAGCGTGATCGATTTTTCTTCATCAGCTAGCAGCCCGAGGAAATTCCTCTCCGACAATCAATACAAACCTGCATTTTAATCCCCCCCCCTCCTCCCCCTCCCCTCTATTCTACGCACGAGGGACAATTTACAGAAGTTAAGTAAAGTAAAGTAAAAGTAAAATATCCTTTATTGTCATTCAGACATTTCAGTCTGAATGAAATTGTATACCTTGCAGTCATAACATAGAATAAAATAACAAAACACACACTTAACACAGTTTAACATCCACCACAGTGAGTCTACCAGGCACCTCCTCACTGTGATGGAAGGCAAAAGTCATAAAGTCCTTGTCTCTTCCCTCCTCGTCTCCCTCTGCGTTGAGGCGATCCAGCTTTCGATGTAGGGACCCCGCCGGGTGATGGTAAGTCCAGCGGCCGCATCCGAGCTCCGCAAACGGGCTGGTTCAAACTCTGCGGCCCGGGGCGTTCTATGCTGCTGAAGCTGCCACGCTCCAGTCTAGCGTACGAAGCTGTCATTGCGGGAGCTCCAGAAAACCGGTCACCAACCTGGGACCTGCGAGCTCCTGACGTTGTCGTCCACTGGGCCCGCGGCCAAACCTCCGAGGCTCTGAAGTCGGGTTGATGCCACCGCAACACCACCACAGCCCCGAATACGGCCAGTTGGTAAGTCCTGGCTCTGATTTATCCAGGAGCCTCGAGGTCAGTCCCAGTTGGAGGCCGCCAGATCCGCGATGGGCCTCAGCACAGACGGAGACGGAGACGGGGATACGACAAGAAAAGGTCGCATCCCCCCTGAAGGAAGAGACTAAAAAGAGTTTCTCCCACCCCCTCCCCACAGATACACAACTAAAATAAATGAAATAAACTAAACAACAGGACAAAAGAAAACAAAAAAAAAAAGAAAAGACAGAAGGACTACAGGTGAGCCGTAGCTGCTTGAGCAGGGCCGCCACTTGGGCAATGCCGCCACTTGGGCAGAAGCCAATTAACCTCCAAACCTGCTCATCCTTGGAGTGTGGGAGGAAACCGGAGCATCCGGAGAAAACCCACATGGTCACAGGGAGTATGTAGAAACTTTATACAGGCAGTACCCCTCGTCAGGATTGGATCGGGTCTCTGGCGCTGTAAGGCAGCAACTCTACCGCAGCGCCACTGTGCGGCCCTTATCTATGGTAAGAGATATCATGGAAGCATAAAATGCCATCAGTAAGCCAATGGGTTTTTATAACAATTGTTTTTCTTTGTATGATCATCGTCATTGAGAAGAGTTCCCAAATTGTTAATGTATAGAGAGCACGAATAACAGAATGGGGAAATACATTATCTTTAGATTGTATATAATTTACTGGGTGGACATTTTCTTGTTGCCTTCCGGGCATCAGCAACACATTTGTCACTCACAGAATGCTAGGTTGCAAGCTACCCAAGTGAAATACGAGGCGCTGTTCCTCCAATTTGCGTGTGCCCTCACTGGCCATGGAGGAGGCCCAGGACAGAAAGGTCAGTGTGGGAATGGGAAGGGGAGTTGAATTGGTTGGCAACTGGGAGATCCTGAGCGAACCAAGCATAAGTGTTGAAGGAAACACTCACCAGGTCTACTGTATTCTTCTGATTGTGTTGGGTGTATATAGGTCCCAGCAACATGCTGGGGGCAAAGATATATTAGTCTGCAACAGTAATTAGCCTCCCTTCCCGAGCGGCTGGAAAACCCTCCATGTAACAATAATTTTTGCTTCACTTCTTACAAATAGGAGTGTCAGGCCCAGTGATTTATTATTTTCCTTCTGTGGATTGTAATATAGGTCCTTTGGAGAACTGCCTTATTGTTTTAATAAAAGCAAGGTGGTGTGTACATAAATCCAGGCATCAGGCTGCTGTGAAAAATGGCCCATTTCAGTAATGGGCATTTTAAAAGTCATTAGTTTGTGTGGCCACAATCCAGATGTTGTCTTTAAAATCTCATTTGGTGCCGCTTACGTCGAGAGCTTTTGTTTTTTCTGCAAATTTAATTTGCTATGTGTTTATATTGCTTCTCTTCACACGAAACAGGCAAAGCAGTCCCCAGTTGCGTTGTTTGTGCACCTGGTCAAGTGTGCCTCCCTTCTTGTTGGTTGAGCTGTGGGTACAGGAAGCTGAGCAGGGATCACCATCATGCCAGCGTTAATCCATTAGGAGCGGCACGGTGGCGCAGCGGTAGAGTTGCTGCTTCACAACGCCAGAGACCCAGGTTCAATCCTGATGACAGGTGCTCGTCTGTACGGTTTGTACACTCTCTCTGTGACCTGTGTGGGTTTTCTCTGGTTGCTCTGGTTTTCTACCACACTCCAAAGATGTACAGGTTTGTTGGCTTATTGGCTGGGTATTATTGTAAATTGTTTCCAGTGTGTGTAGGATAGTGTTAATGTGCGGGGATCGCTGGTTGGCGTGGACTTGGTGGGCTGACGGGCCTGTTTCCATGCTGCATCTCTAAACTAAACTAAATTATGGTGAGGGATATCTTGGTCGGCACCAATGCTTTTGGAGAACCATCACCGCAATCTCTGGAACTCTCTGCCACAGAGGGTAGTCGAGGCCAGTTCATTGGGGTTGTTCCTGTGTGTTTTGTGGTTGAGGGGATCAGACAGGTTTATGGTCATATGGTGAGTACAGGTGATACTGAATCGTGCTTGCAGCAGCATTGGATCACATACATGGCGGTGCACACTCGAAACATAAAATGTACTACTCCATTGTACTAAATTTCTATGCTTTTCAAGAACAGAGGGAAATACACTGATCTTTAGAAAAGACAATAATGCAAATGGGTGGACAACTCCATTGTTGATCGTTCCGGGCATCAGCATAGGCCATTCAGCACCATTGAGTCTACTATGCCATTCAATCAAGGCTGATCTACATTTTCCCCTCAACCTCATTCTCCTGTCTTCTCCCTTTCTAATCAAGTGCCTATCAATCTCCTCTTTAAAATACCCAATGACTTGGACACCACAGCCATCAGTGGCAATTAATTCCACAGATTCACCACTAAATAAATTCCTCCTCATCTCCTTTCACAGTGTATGTCCACAAGTTAGGGTGGTGCAGGTTGCTTTCTGAACCTGGACGAAAGTAACTGCCCTTGAACCTGGTGGTGTGGTCCGGAAGGCATTAGTGATGTCTCTTGAAACTACTGCACTGTATCAGGTGGGAGAGGGTGGATGAGCGGACTGGGAAACAGTCAAAATGTGGGGGTGGATGTAGCTGGTGGTAAAGGGAACTAAGGGAAATGAGCCAGATTTAGGGACGAGTCATGGATGGATTTGTAATTGTAATTGTAATTGTAATTGTAAATCTTTATTGTCATTTCCTGAGTATTCGCATACCCAGAGGAAACAAAAAAACGTTGCTCAACCAGTGTCCATTCAGTTTGCATTAAAAAATAAATAGGAATTAAAATTAAAAAATACATGTCATGAACAAATTTAACACTCTGTCTTTTCAACATCCATTTCCAACCGGCAGCGGCAGAACTTTTGCTCTGCTGCAGTGTGGGGGTTTTGTGCGCGATACAAAGCAGTCCCCAGTTGCGTTGTTTGTGCACCTGGGCAGGGGGCAAAGTCCGTTGTTTGTTTAATAGTCTTTGAGCTGTGGGTAAGGAAGCTGAGCAGGCATCCTGCTGGTTTTGCAGCTAATGCTCCTGTACCTCTTCCCAGAGCGGCACGGTGGCGAAAGTGTCATGCGATGGGTGGTAAGGGTCTTCACAACGCTAGAGGCTCTGTTCAATCTCTTCTTGTATATGCCAGCAGGAACGGTTTGTAGCACTCAATAATCCTGCTTGCGGTCTTCACTTTCCTGTCAGTTGGTTGTTCGTACGTTTTGCACCACCCGAACCAGGAAGTGATGCCGTATGTCAGTGTGCTCTCGACAGTATTATTGTAAAAAGTTTCGTAGGTGTGTGGTGGGGATAGTGCTTTACATATGAGCGGGGAATCGCTGGCTGGGCGTCTCTTGACCAGAGCTGTGGTGTTGGCCGTGGACGTCATGGTGCATCAGACAGATGTAAACTAAAACTTTATGCTGAGGGATATCTTTCCACATCAGCTCCGTCGATGTGCAGAGAGGTGTATGGTGTGTTTCCCCCCCCGCCCTCCTGAAGTCAACCACCAGTTTATTGTCATATTTTTCCCACGGGTGCAATGAAATTGTGATTTGCAGCAACCTGTGAGCAGCTCCAGCCCTCCCTCCTAAAACGCCGATTCATCCATTGTACTGAATTTACCCACCACTGTTCGGCATCAGAGAACTTGTTGAAAAAGTTGTTATTGAAAAAGGCAGTACAGTCGTGTTTCAGCAGACTAAATAGAAAGGGGGCTTATGAAGACATGGGGTGAGTCATGGGAGCAGCTATAGGCCATGTCCTCTGCCCCCTGAGTGTACTGCTGCCATTGCGACAGAAAGTTCAGGACCCAGCTACATGTGCCCATCAACCCCATTCTCCTCCAACTTCTCCACCCTGCTGCTAATGATTGCCTATCAAAGCCTCTTTAAAAAGTCTATGAAGAGGATCCTGGCATAGCCATTTTTTCCGATCGAGATGTGACAATACGAGGTTCAGTGTTGTTGAGACCTCCTCCTCTCCTTTCACGGTTGGCTCTGTAGTCCACACTGTTAGGGTAGGTGCAGGTTGCTTTTTGAACCTGCATAACTAAAGTAACTGCCCTTCATTACCTGGGTGGGGTGGTCCGGAAGGCATTATGGCATGTCTGTTTGAAACTACGGGCACTGGATCAGGTGGCACTCTTATGAGCAGTTGGGAAACAGTCAAAATGCTGGGTGAGGATGTAGCTGGTGTCTGTAAAGACATCTTGAAGGGAAATGAGCCAGGTTCAGGGACGAGTCATGGATGGATTTCTTAAACAGTTGGTGTTGGTGTGTGTGTGTGTGGGGGGGAGAGGGAGGGGTGGGGGATGGTGCAAATTGAAGAGGGGAGGATGCCTGGGGAGGAAGAGTTGTAATTAGAGAGAGGACAAATAATTGGAAACATCAGGCTGAAATTGGGAGGAATAGGATGGGCAGTGGAGGGAGAGAGAGGAGTGATCAAATTAGTGGAGATAGAGAGAGTTTCAGGGGTTTGGGGATTTGCTGTAAAATTGGGACGTGATGGGGGCAGTGGAACAGAGTGGGGTTCTGTCTCAGACACATTGCATTTTCCCAGCAACCCCAAGTCCACACAATCAGCGTGGTGTCAGTGGGCAGCCATTAAGCAATGGCGAAGAAAACCTGTGACACATTAAGGTGGCACAGTAGCGCAGCGGTATAGTCGCTGCCTTACAGCGCCAGAAACCCGGGTTCGATCCCGACTACGGGTGCTGTCTGTGCAGAGTTTGCGCATTCTCCGTGACCGCGTGGGTTTTCTCATGGCGATTCGGTTTCCTCACACACTTCAAGACGTACAGGTTTATAGGTTAGCTGGCTTTGGTAAAAATGGTGAATTGTCCCTAGTGTGTAAGATAGAGCTAGTATACGGGTTGGCATGGACTCGGTGGGCTGAATGGTCTATATCTGCATTGTATCTCTAATGTCTAAACTGAAATGAATTCACATTACTGCATCATTCAGCACCTGCTCAATGATCTTCGGATTACAAACACATTGTCGAGCAAGCTGCTTACCAGCTGAGGTGATCAGAATAGATTATGAACACTGAAAGCTTTGACCTTCGATGTGGTGAACACCATACTAGATGTGGTGTTTCGGGAGGAGTTCCGTGTTTTTTTAAATTTTAAGCAGGATTCCAGTTTCTGATCTTGTGGCTTAACAATCTTGAGTAGTGGCTGGGCACGGTCTTAAACTCCATAGCTCAGGATAACCCGTTGGGACAATGTCAGCACTTCTAAGTCGTTGATGAATAGCATTTTAGGATTGCCATATTACTGATCAAGCTCATTCAGTCTGTTGAGTCCATGCTGGCGTCCTGCAGAGCAATCTTTTTGTTAGATCATGCAAAGAATTTCAGGAGGAACTAAATAGGTTTTGAAAGATTGAGGAATTGAGGGTTACGGACAAAGGGCTTGGAAGAGCTGAGGCCAAGGATAAGTCAGTCATGGCTGTTGACTGATAGGCAAGCATGAGAGGCCTGATAGACTAATCTTGCTCTTTTTATCAGGTGTGTACTTGTGTCTTCTATTCAGTCCAATTCCATTGCTCGTGCGTTGTGCCCCTGTGAATTATTTGCCTTACTTTCCATACTACTTACGGAAGTAGTAGTAGCTTAACAATTCCCTTTTCAAAACCTAATTACAGCAAAAACCTAATGAGAGCCAGCACAGTTGTGCAGCAGTAGAGTTGCCTCCTGACACCACCAGAGACCCGGGTTCGAACCTGACTACGGGTGCTGTCTGTACGGAATTTGTCCGTTCTCCCTGTGACCACGTGGGTTTTGTCCAGGTGCTCCAGTTCCCCCCCCCCACGTTTCAAAGACATGCAGGTTTGTAGGTTAATTGTCTTCTGTAAGTTGTCACTAGTATGTAGGATAGAAGTAGTGTACCAGTGATCACTGGTCGATGTGGACTCAGTGGGCCAAAAGACCTGTTTCCATGGTGTATCTCTAAAACAAAACTAAACTAAATGACCACTTTATCACATTCTTACAACCAGTGAGTTTCAGGTGCCAAATAAACAAAATACAGGATTATGGTTTTCGATCTGAAATGTAATGAAGTTACATTAAAATGAAATTAGATTAAATGTAGCTTTCTTTTCCATTGGAGCTAGGATATTGCAGCATGCTGCCTTGTATGCTGAAAGTTAAGTTGCATGAAGATGTATCATGCTTCCTTTTCTAACGACTCATATAACTCTTACACGCTTACCCAATCTCCTCCTTCCCGTTGGATCCTCCTTCCCATTGAAAGGATGAGGTTTTTAAACAAACTGCAGAAAATTGGAGTTCTGAAATGAAGGCTATAAAATGCTGGAGACACACAAGAGGTCAGGCACTATCTGTGGAGAAACAGTTCATGCTTCAGATCAGAGGCTCCTCGTCAGAACTTGTCGCAGAATTGGCTTTGGCGGAAATAGCCGCCTTATGAGCAGATTTCAACTTCCATCACTGTATCCACGCCAGACAAAAGTGCTGGAGAAACTCAGCGGGTGCAGCAACATCTATGGAGCGAAGGAAATAGGCAACTTTTCAGGCCGAAACGTTGCCTATTTCCTTCGCTCCATAGATGCTGCTGCACCCACAGAGTTTCTCCAGCACTTTTGTCTACCTTCAATTTTCTAGCATCTGCAGTTTCTTCATACACACTGTATCCACGCTAATACTTGGGACAAAATGATTACAGAAGAAGTTTCCCTTCCCCCAACCAACATTTAACATCCATGATGGGCCACATATATCAGGAGTTAAGTCGTAGTAGATGGCATCTTTGCAGATGACATTTTTTCTCCCACACTTCCATCAGAGTAGAAATTGGGAACACTCTCTCTGGTCTTGCCAGAGCGTCTAGGAACACTCTACAGGTTTCTGCACCTTGAGGCTGAGCCAATTCTTTGGAATTGCCATTTTCTAATCTCACTTCCTTTCCACAATGATTATTTACAATGATCCATTCTTGTTGTAGAAACCAGGAACTGCAGATGCTGGTTTACACTAAAGGACACAAAATGCTGCCTTGTACGCTGTTACTCCAGCACGTTGGATCCATTCTTGTTCGTCTTCAATGATGGAGGTACACCTGCTGGGGTTGTAGCTCTTATCCCTTGAATCTTCACCTTCATGAAGGAGCCACTTCAGCTAGTTTCCGGTCTGAAGGGACCTTGGCCAAAAAATCATCTTCAGTAGGGAGAACAAAAATGTCAAGGGCCAATGTACAGTCTCTGTGCCTGAAATTTGTTCCATTGTGGATTGAATTTCAAAAGAAGGTTGCGATAGGACTGCTAAGCATACCCTTGTCATTTCCAGAGAGCTTCTGGCCTGACTTCTGAATATTCCATTTCAAATGAAGTTAATGATGAGCAAACTTTGACTCGTTTAAATCTTTGACAAGTATGAAAAGTGCTTCACGTTGTCAAAGACAAGATAGATTAAACAGCCTATATTCTTGCCTCAGTGACTTCATTGTCTATTGAAGTACAAGTACTTTGTTGCAGAGCTAGTGAAACCAAGCTATTGAACCTGGACAGGTATTTTGATAGCATCTGGATGACGGATTGGTAGACAGGGAGTTTGGTCATGTGGGAAGTGATGGGATGAATATAGACAGATGTTTTACTTTGTCAAAGGTATGAACGTGAGATTTCCATCTGCATATGAGGCTGTCGTGTTGCATTAGTGCCTCCAAATAATAGAGATTTAGTCACTGTTGCATGAAAAGTCCTTCTCAATGAGAAATAAAGCTACGTTTGAAAGAATACACACCAGTAGGAAATAATGATCCTACAAGGTGCTTACAAGGAAAAATATTCTAATGCAGCATTCACATTCTGCAAGATGCTTAATGATACAATGATGATACAATTTATTTGTTGTCATTTGAACCTCATTGAGGTTCAAACGAAATTTGGTTTCAAACTTGGTTCAAACGGAATTTGGTGAAGATAACGGACAAAGGTTTTGACTTGTAAAATAATTGTTTTAGGTTTCCCATTTAGGATTTGCTGTATAAAACTTGCATGCAGTTTAATATTCCATTAGTTGGGTGGCACAGTAGCGCACAGGTTGGGTTGGTGCCTTACAGCGCTAGAGACCTGGTTTTGATTACACGCGCTTATCTGTATAGAGTTTGTACATTCTCCCTGTGACCGATTGGGTTTTCTCCGGGAACTCCGGTTTCCTCCCACACTCTACCTCTATCTACCGACTATCTACCTCATTGGAGACCCTCGGACTATCTTTGATCGGACTTTACTGGCTTTATCTTCCACTAAATGTTATTCACGTTATTCCCTTTATCACGTGAATGGCTGTGAATGACTCGATTGTGAATGGCTTGATTGTAATCGTGTTTGGCTTTCCACTGACTGGTTAGTTCGCATCTAAAGCTGTATCACGATACACGTAGCAGTAAACTAAACTAAACACTCCAGTGTTCTACAGGTTTGTACGATAATTGGCTTGGTATAATTGTAAATTGTCCCTAGTGTGTGCAGCAGAGTGTTAGTGTGTTGGGGTCACTGGTCGGCACGGACTCGGTGGGCTGAATGGCCTGTTTATGCTCGGTTTATTAAAACTAAACCAAACTAGTTTTTTTGGTTTTGTCTGAATGTCATAACTGTATTTAGTTTGCATATTTGTCTGAATATGAATTCATCCGTTCAGTACTGAAGATAATTTGAATAGAGAATAGGAGGACATCACCAGGTTAGCAAAATTAACTTTTGCATGAAAAGGATAATGGATTTACAAATCTTTACCTTTCAATATCGGCACAGTAAAATTGCTACATTGACCTCACAATGAATTTAAATTTAAAATATTAAATCTTAGGTACTGGCGAGTGAAAGCAAACTTTCGCAATAGTGCATAGTCAACACCTTGGGAATCCAAATTACAGGGACATCCCAAATTGAGATACAGGAGACTATTATCTGGGATATTGAGTAAAAAAAAATGCTGGAGAAACCCATCGGGTCGGGCCACATCAGTGGAAGGAAATGTAGAGATGACATTTTCCGACTCGGGACCTTTCTTCAGAACATCCAAATGTGAACATCCAAAAGCAAAATGATATCTCTTGTCTAAACGCCGAGTGCTGGAGGAACTCAGGCAGTATTCATGGAGGGAATGGATGGATGACATTTTGGGTCGGTACCCTTGTTCAGGCTGATGGAGTTGCGGGCAGAAAGCTGGAAAAGAAAGGTGGAGTGGGGCAAAACCTGGCAAGCGATAGATGGAAAAGGACACAAATTGCTGGAGTAATTCAGACGATCAGGCAGCATCTCTGGAGAACATGAATAGGTGATGTTTTGGGGTCGGGACCCTTCTTCAGACTGAACCACCAGTCTGAATTCCTCTAGCACTTTACTTAATTTACTTAAATTCCAGCATTTGCAATTTCTTCTGTTTCTATAGAAACCTTTGAAAATATGCCAGCACCATTGAGTCATTTATTGTAATGAGTCGTCCAGCATATGATGAGAGATGGCTTTTATCTCAGAGGAAGCTAGTTCTGGTGGAATGCATTCCTGGAGTTCTCATTCAGCTTGTATTCAGCAGACATCCAGAATAACACCTATCATCACAGAGTGCCGTGCTGTCACACTAAATGGACTTGGGTGATTTTTTTAATCAGAAGGGAAATTGTTTGAGTAATGTGAAGCAGAGATTAGGAGGGGTCGTGATCCGAAACGTCACCTATCCATGTTTAAGAAACAACTGCAGATGCTGGAACAATCAAAGGTAGACAAAAATGCTTCAGAAACTCAGCGGGTGAGGCAGCATCTATGGAGAGAAGCAAAAGGCGACGTTTCGGGTCAAGACCCTTCTTCAGACTGATGTTGTGAGGGGGAGGAGGGGGCGGGAAGGAGAATGGAAGTAGGCGGAGACAGTAGGACGTGGGAGTAATGGGACGAGGAGGAGAAGGATCAAAAATATTTAGATAGCCCTTGCTTTCTCCCTCCTTCCCCTCCCCCTTCCCAGTTCCCCCACAAGTCCTACTGTCTCCGTCACCTATCCATGTTCTCCAGAGATGCTGCCTGACCTGCTGAGTTACTCCAGCACTTTGAGTCCATTAGGACCGAAAGGTTGACACTTTGCTGGAATAACTCAGCGGGTCAAGCAGCATCCCTGAAGAAAAGGAATGGGTGATGTTTCGGGTCGGAACCTTTCTTCAGAGTGAAAGGCTGTTTTTCTGACTCAAGGATGGCGCGCAATGTATGACATGCACAACCTAAAGTTATAGGTCAACTTGTTCTATTTGATCATATTTGCTTGTGCACGTCGGATTGATTGCATTCGTCAAAACAATGAAGGTTGCAATCTCCCACCCCACCAGGGCAACTACTTTCCTTAATATGTATTAGGGATGTGGATACACAGAGCATAACTCCCATATTTGCTGATGACATTAAAGTTTTGAAGGCTTTTTAAACAATGAAAATAAATTTAATAGGTTTCCAGCTGATGTCAGACTGGAATGGACGGATAGGTGATGGATTGGTGCTGAGAAGTGTTACAAATTCGTAAGAAGAATGAGAAGAGGAAACAGAGGGCAAGATTCCAGAACAGGGTACCAAAAAAAACAGAGAGATGTGGCAGTACATGTGTAGCATTCATGATGCAAGTTGAGAAATACAATGTTGGAAGTATGCAGCAAGCCAGGAGGAATTGTATTGGGATAAACAGAGTTAACAAGTCAGATATATAAACTTTCATCCGATTTAAGAAAAGTTGGAAAACTGGCATGTTTAGGTTTCCCAGGTGGGTGGAGGGAAGATTGGAGAGAGTAAATGCCTGTGACGGGTTTCAGATCAAGAGAAGATAACTGACACAGATTGGTGTCGATAGAGAGAGTGATGAAGATTTGTTAACAGAAATTTACCTACGGTGTAAATAGGAGGAGGAGGCTGGAAAAAATAACCGTGCAGGAAAAACGATACATGACTCTGCAATCGTGGAAATCTGAAATGATAAAGGGGTGCTGAAAAATCTCAGCAGTCAGGCAGCGCCTGTGGGGACGGAATGAATGAATTTGTTACAGATCGATGATCATGCACCAGATTGGGCAATTCTGACATAATCAGTGAAAACAAGTTATCTGAAATTGTTGAGCTCAGAGTTGTATCTTATAACCATATAACCATATAACAATTACAGCACAGAAACAGGCCATCTCGGCCCTACAAGTCCGTGCCGAACAAATTTTTTTTCCCCCTTAGTCCCACCTGCCTGCACTCATACCATAACCCTCCATTCCCTTCTATCCATATGCCTATCCATTTATTTTTAAATGGTACCAATGAAGCCTGCCTCCACCACTTCAGCGCTGCTCTAGGATGATTCAGTTCCTGATAACAGCGGAAGAAACGGTCCCTGAACCTGGTGCTGTGCGTTTTCACACGTATTTGCCTTTTGCCTGATAGGAGAGGGGAGAAATGGGAGTGGCCAGGGTGCGACTCGTCCTTGATTATACTTCGGCCTTGCCTTAATTAAAAAGTTTATAGAATGCTTGTTTGAATCTGCCCTATTCTCAAAGCAAGGAAGAAAAGCTTTTGTCCAAAATCAAAGTGCTCAATTTCACTCAGGCAGCATCATGGATTTTAAAGACCTCTATCAAGTCCCCCCTAACCTTCTGCACTCCCGTAGAATAGAAAGTTTCCTAACTCATTGTAACCTAACTCTGTAACTTAGTTTTGAAAGCCAGTCAGTGGGACACATTTCTAAAAGCTAATACTCACTGGTTCATTCACAACTTAAATATCACGAAAATAGGCATTGACCCAAACCTCCATCCTTCTGTCGATTTCACAATGTACCACAGTCCCTTAGTATGTCTCGCCCCTGCGTTCCTTGGCGGCTACATTTAGTGCCTTTATAGCAGTGGGGGTAAAAACGTTTTTTGTCTGTTCGTCCTTGTCCAAGATTGTGTTGCGTGCTGATAGCAACAGTTCAGCAGAAAGATTAAAATCAAACCTTTTGACAGTGTATAGATGATATGGGAATAACATTTAGTGCAACGTAAAGCCAGCAAAGTCCAATCAAGGATATAGATAGTAGTTCAGCGCTGCTCTCTGGTTGTGGTAGGATGATTCAGTTGCCTGATAACAGCTGGGAAGAAACGGTCCCTGAACCTGGTGCTGTGCGTTTTCACACGTATTTGCCTTTTGCCTGATAGGAGAGGGGAGAAATGGGAGTGGCCAGGGTGCGACTCGTCCTTGATTATACTGCTGGCCTTGCCGAGGCTATAAAAAGATTTATAGAATGCATGTAGAATAGTAACATAGAGTACAAGAGCAAGGAAGAATATAATGACCTTTATACTCATTAGCAAAATACAAAGTGCGCAATTTACAGCACTCAGGCAGCATCTATGGAGGGAATGGCTGTCTGACCCGTTCAGTTACTCTAGCACTTTGTGCTTTGCTGAAGATTCCAGCATCTGCAGTTCCCTGGGACAGTTATACTCGCTGGTTCATTCACATATGGAGTATATTGTCCAGTTCCAGGACAGTCTATGGACAGAAGGTGGAAGATTTCAGAAATCTTTACACGGATAAACTTCAGAATCTGGGATTGTTCTTGGAACAGAGGTCACAAGGCAAAATCTGATAGAGGTTTACAATGGTCACGTTGGATACAGATTTGATGGATATTAAATGTTCCTAGGGTCAAGGACTAGGAATCGTAGGGGAAAAAAAGTGACATAAGCATATTGTATCATTATTGGCCTTTAGGCCATGTGGCTTCATGACTATTTTCACAAGATGACCCTTTGAAATGTTGGTCACCTTTACCAAGTGGTTATGATCCATAATGCAGTGGGTGAAGACAGATTCATATGCAACAGATATCATCAGGGAAAATTGTGAAAAATATAATTCTTTGAATTCCTTCAAACTATGATTTAATTCTGAAATTGTTCATTAACACGAACGTTGTTGCTCAATAGAATATCTGTGCAGTATGGGAAAAAAATTAATATTAAAATTTTGGAAAAACCAAACAACCCCCACAATCAAGATGTGGATTATGGAGATGTCGGAGACCTTACATTTGGAAAAAATCAGATTTGTCTTAATTGACAAATCAGAATTATTCATTAGAATATGGTCTCCATTTATAGATTATTTGAAGGGGTAGATCGGGACCGGCGTGGAAGCCTGACTGAAACCTGAACCCAGGACTAGATGAATAGTTATGTTCTCTGACCTACGGACCTATCTCCCAAGTTGTATTATTGATAGTTTATCCTATTTTCCTAATTTCTTTCTTACTTTCTTTCTTTCTTTATTTTTCCTATCTATAAATATAAATAAATAATTAGAGGCAATGTTAATAGGTAGCCAATAAAGGAGGATCCCAGCTACTTTGGTAACTGGGTCCCTGGAAACCTGGATATTTAATATGTAACCGTTAAACAAAGTCTGTACTGGTTTGGATTATGATATGCAGATGCCTCTAATAAAAATGTATTTAAAAAAAAAAAGAATATCTGCAATAAACCCTCGTTATAACAGACCACAGCAGGGGGAATGAAGTGTGTTATTGCCAATTGTCTGCTACAGCTGAGTACAAAATATGGCATTCCATGCGTGGAGACCCAACAATAACATTTAGGCTGAACAAGAACAGCACTGAGAGGTGTCTTATTTTAGCTAAAGCATTAAAGCAAAGCCTTACCTGTCTGCCTTACCTTCCCTTACTTACCTACTTACCTGCCTGAAGCTACAAAGCTCCAAGGTCTCAATGCAACATCATAGGCGGTGGCGGGGGCAGGTGCGACCCCAGGAGCTGTGTGGGCTGGGGTGGCATCAGTGGGCATGGCCAAGGGAGCTGTGTAGTTCAGGGGTGGCGTCGGCAGGGGAAGCCAAGGAAGGCATCGGCAGTCCGGCCTGGCGGTGAATTTCAGTAGGTCAGTCTGCTGTAACCAAAATCTGTTATAAAGAGGTTCGTAGATACAAAGGTTAACTGTATCACCAGGAACAGTTAATTCCTACAATTTGTACATGGTGTTTGCATAGTCAACAGAATAATATCACATTGCAGCACCTACAGTGCTTCTATATTTTTCTCCAAGCTTGCTTGCAAAATAATGCTACAGATTACGGGTATGGTGGCGCAGCGGTAGAGTTTCTGCCTCACAACGCTTGAAGCGCTGGAGACCCGGGTTCGATCCTGACTATGGGTGCTGTCTGTACGGACTTTTACGTTCTCCCCTTGACCGTGTGGGTTTTCACCGAGTTCTTCAGTTTCTTCACACACTCCAAAGACGTTCAGGTTTGTTGGCTCGGTATCAGTGTAAATTGGCCCTAGTGTGTGTAGGATAGTGTTAATGTGTGGGGATCGCTAGCTCAGTGGTCTAAAGTGCCTGTTTCACCGCTGTATCTCTAAAATTAAAACTAAAACTAAATTACTCTTTAATTCCTGACGATATTGGGTCAATCCTGAAGGATCCACAATGTTGAATCTTTACCTTTGTTCAACTGCTGCGGGTTTCCAGGGTGGCCTCTGGTTATTTCATTCATCCAGCCTTTGCAGTTTTGAAATCTCTTCATGCAATCAATTTGCAGATGAGCTGCAACAGCTCTGCTTCCTTGCACAGGGTGAGTACTCCCTCTGACCTGCTGAGTGCCAGTTAGCTTAAAATCAGGAGATACAAGGGGCTGCAGATGCTGGAATCTTGAGCAAAACACAAAGTCCTGGAGGAACTCAGCAGGCCGGGCAGCATCTGTGGAGGGAATGGACAGGCGACATTTCGGGTTGGGACCCATCAGCCCGAAGAAGGGTCCCCACCCGAAACACGGAACACTTAATTTCCTTTTGCCGAGTTAGATTTTTCCTTGGTGAGTAAAAGCACTCGGTAATTAAACATTAAACTCACACAAGATCTTACAGAGTATTTTCAAAACTTTGTAAAAGTGAAAATTAAATTGGGGGGGGGAGGGGGAGGGGGAAAGACCTGACAGTAATTATGAAACATGGCAAACTTTGCAGAACATTAATTACTTATGTGGCTTGGTTAAATGGTAGGAAGGCTATTCAATAATGATGCAGTGCCAGGAGATTTCCTTGCTGCGGATGCAACATTGGTCAGTTATATTGTAAAATAGCACACTTGCTGTTATTGTTTATCCAGGGAACATACATTTAAATTATTACATATCATTTATAATAATCCCTGCAGGAATATCTAGCCTTCAAGAGAATTATTTATTATACAATATACAAAAATGTGTTATTCCCTCGTAAATCAAATATAAGGTGGAATGAACATTTATTTAGATAGTGGCTGCCGCAACTTCAGAACGATCAGGACCAGCGGGGTAGTTTTGAAATCCAATCATAATTGTAATATTTCATAAGAACTGGCAACAAAAAGCCGACATACGGTGGATAACAATTGGCAAGAATTAGATCAGTCGCAGTAAAATTGTAAAATCTCTGTGAGAGGCACTGCCCACATCCAGTGAAAAAAGGAGAAATGGGGGGAGGTGGGGGGAAGAGAGGTGGTGGTAGTGGAGAAGGGGAGAGCTATGAGGTGTGGGCATTGACTTCATTTGTGGGAAATGGGCCAGTCATTTAAACATGGCGAAAACCAGCTGTCTTCATTATGACAGCCACTCTATTTTTAACCAAGGCAGGCTGAGATTCCCTCTGCCTGGGAATCTCGGAAGGTGGGAAGGGCATAATCCACGAGGCAGGTGCTGTTCCAGCGTGCCTTGTGGTCCTGGGGAAATAGGAGCATCTGCAGGTGATGCAAGTTGGTAAAAAGTCATTAGAAACATCCGGAGATGTGACTAAAACTCCCTGGTCCCAGAGCATATCGTTTGCCCAGGAGCAAGGAAAATGACAGAAAAACAGTGAACACTGCCCAGTCCATCATGGGTACTGACCGTGAGGAGTGCGGAGAGAGGAGGAGAACTTCTTCACAGTAGATGTACCTTGAGGAGTTTCGGAGAGAGGAGGAGCATTTCTTCAAACTCTGTAGAAGGGTCTCGACCCGAAATGTCTCCTATTCCTTCTCTCCTTAGATGCTGCCTCACTGGCTGAGTTTCTCCAGCATTTTTTGACTACCTACCAGTACTGATCTCCCCACCGTCGAAGGGATTTACAGGAGGCACTGGCTCAAAATGGCAGCCAGCATCATCAAGGATCCACACCACCCTGGCCACACTCATTTCACTCCAGGCATCGGCAAGAAGGCATTGGAGCATAAGAACTGTAACATCCAGGTTCAGGAGCAACTTCTTCCCAACAAGCATCCAGCTATTGAGCATTACGAACTCCAACCAATACCTGGACTGCAAAACTGCCTTGATTGCACTAAGGACTTGGGGCTTTGTTTATGATTTTACACAATATTTGTTATTTTGTTTTTTTGTATATGGTGATGAGCTTTCTGTTGTTTATCATGGTGTACTATGTTTGATTATCTGATGTGCTGCTGCAAGCAAGAATTTCATTTTTCTGTTTCGAGATAATAAAACACTCTTGCCTCTTGACCCTTGATGCCATTGCGAATGCAGAAAATCAGCCCTTGTGTTCCTAGTTTAGACTATTATTAATGGAGATGCGAGATGTCATTGGGTTTGTGTCCCACTGATTTAAACACCAACAAGTGGGGCGGCATAGTGGCGCAGCGGTAGAGTTGCTGCCTTACAGCGCCAGAGACCCCGGTTCAATCTTGATTATGCTTGTTGTCTGCATAGAGTTTGTACGTTCTTCCTGTGACCACGTGGGTTTATGCCGGGCGCTCCAGTTTCATACCACACTCCAAAGATGTACAGGTATGTGGGTTAATTGTACTAAATTACAATTTACTAATTGTAAATTGTCCCTAGAGTGTCGAAAATTGCTACATTGTTGGTCAGCACAGAATCGGTGGGCCGAAGGGCCTGTTTCCGCACTGAATTTCCAAAGAGAGCCAGTTCTCCCATTGTGCTATGGGTTTCTTGCGTTTTGTCATAATCATAATCATAATCATTTGCAACATACAAGCAATTTGATTTGCCATACAGTCATACCAATAAAAAGCAACAAGACACACAAAATACATTTTGACATAAACATCCACACAGTGACTCCTCCACATTCCTCACTGTGATGGAAGGCTAAAACACAGTTCAATCTCTTCCCTTCTTCGTTCTCCTGTGGTTGACAATACAGTCTTGGCTCCCGTAGCCGGCGGTCGGGCCTTCTGCGTCGGGGCGATCAAGCTCCTGCATCGGGGGGGGGGGGGGGGGGGGGGAGTTGCAGCTCCCCCGCACCAGGCGATCTGACCCTGGGTCGGGGCTGGATAAAACCTTCTACGTCGTTTGGAGCTTACCGAGATCGGTCTCTACCCGAGTCTGCCTGCTCCTCGATGGTGAAATCTGCATGCCACAGTTGGAGTAACGATCCCAGGTAAGGGGTCGCAGGCTCTGATGGTAAGTACACGTCCCCACGGTGGGGCTGAAAGTCAGTCCCAGCAAGGCTGCCAGCTCCATGATGTTCGGCCGCAGAGCGACCGGAGATACGATCCGGAAAACAATCACATCTCCGGAAAGGTAAGAGATTGGAAAAAAAAGCTTCCCCCACACTGCCCCCCACCCCCGCCCACATAAAGCAAACCAGAGAAAATGAACACATACTTTTTAACCACGCTAAAAATAACAAAAGTTTCCCCCACCCACCCACATAAAACAAACCTGATGATATTAACACAAACTTTGAAAACACTGAAGATAACAAAACAAAAGACGAAAAGCAGACAGACTGTTGGCGAGGCTGCCATCGTTGATGGCACCACCCGCCACTCAAGGAAGCCCATGATAACTGGACGTGACATCCATGTCGGCTTTCTTAATACCTGTTGTAGCTTATTTGCTTCCTGACATCTTGAAGTGTTCAGAATTAAATGTCTGTGTTGTTGGCTATTGTGCCACTTCCTTCCAAAGCTAAAGAGCTCTTCGGATCAGGTCAGCTCGCCATCTGTGGAACACTCATTCTCTGGAGCTTACCATTTTTAATAAGTTTTAGTTTTACAATGGTAACATTTAATTGGATTAATCTTCACATTAATCCCTTGAGGCTCGGTATTAAATGAGTGCTCTTGTGTTCAACATTTGATTAAATATTCCATATTAGTCGATCAACACGTGCCTGAACTGTATTTCTGCTGGAGGATTTTTGACCCTATAGTTTTTAGGACTTCTGCTGAAGGTGTTGGCTCTTTCCTGTTTTACTGCTTTCTAATTTGCATGTGGTATTACGCATTCCACTAATTTGAGCAGTTTATTTGAAGATGTACCACCAAAAGATTTATAGTTATAGTAATCTTCTGTTTTGCTTTCAATAAACAATAGACAATAAGTGCACGAGTAGGCCATTCGGCCCTTCGTGCCAGCACCGCCATTCAATGCGATCATGGCTGATCATCCCCAATCAGTTACCCATTCCTGCCTTCTCCCCATATCCCCTGACTCCACTATCTTTAAGAGCCCTATCTCGCTCTCTCTTGAAAGTATCCAGAGAACTGGCCTCTACCGCCCTTTCGAGTTTCTTTATAACATTCCTGACAATGAATACTCGGGCCAGGCTTCAGTGTCAAACTGAAGAAGGGAAACATAGAAACATAGAAATTAGGTGCAGGAGTAGGCCATTCGGCCCTTCGAGCCTGCACCGCCATTTAATATGATCATGGCTGAT
This sequence comes from Leucoraja erinaceus, assembly GCF_028641065.1. Lineage (NCBI taxonomy): Eukaryota > Metazoa > Chordata > Chondrichthyes > Rajiformes > Rajidae > Leucoraja > Leucoraja erinaceus. The sequence continues at coordinate 118,377,353 of NC_073378.1, read as the reverse complement.
CATCCAACTCAGTATCCCGTACCTGCCTTTTCTCCATACCCTCTGATCCCCTTGGCCACAAGGGCCACATCTAACTCCCTCTTAAATATAGCCAATGAACTGGCCTCAACTACCCTCTGTGGCAGAGAGTTCCAGAGATTCACCACTCTCTGTGTGAAAAAAGTTCTCCTCATCTCGGTTTTAAAGGATTTCCCCCTTATCCTTAAGCTGTGACCCCTTGTCTCGACCCGAAACGTCACCCACTCCTTTTATCCAGAGATGCTGCCTGTCCCGTTGAGTTTCTCCAGCATTTTGTGTCTTCCTTTGGTGTAAACCAGCATCTGCAGTTCCTTCCTGCGCAATTAATCTGCAAGGCAGATGTGCTCATTGTTATTTATCGGTAAATGGAGTAGCAACATCAGACAAAGAAGAAAGTAGTTCAATGTACCCAAACATAAATTATTACCTTTAGATTAACTTTCCGACTGGCAGTTTCTTAGCAGTAAATTCCCACCCTTACACTCCCTTTTCATTAGGAACTAGTAAAACTCACCACCAATAGCAGTATTTTGTCAGGTCTAAGTACCCTTTTAGCAATGCCAGAAATGTTCACGACCACCAATTGACCTCTGAACCACTGAACATTATCTATTATCAGAGTGGAATCTGATTTGAGAGTCTTCAGGTTGAACATTATCAGGGAGATCTTAAAAGTGCTTGATTTATTATTTTTTTCTTAGTTGCTCTTTGTGTTACTTATTCTCCCTCCTTTCTTTCACTGACACCGAGTTCATTCGCTGATTCCATCTTCCATACGTTCCTATGTAATTTTCCTAATCCTTAAACCCTGGAGAAGTAACAAACAGACATCCTGTTGGTCACCCTGATCGATGTATGTAACAGATAGAAACATAAAAAATAGGTGCAGGAGTAGGCCATTCGTCCCTTCGAGCCTGCACCGCCATTCAATATGATCATGGCTGATCATCCAACTCAGTATCCTGTACCTGCCTTCTCTCCATACCCCCTGATCTCTTTAGCCACAAGGGCCACATCTAACTCCCTCTTAAATATAACCAATGAACTGGCCTCAACTACCTTCTGTGGCAGAGAATTCCAGAGATTTGCCACTCTCTGTGTGAAAAAAAGTTTTTCTCATCTCAGTCCTAAAAGACTTCCCCCTTATCCTTAAACTGTGACCCCTTGTTCTGGACTTCCCCAACATCGGGGACAATCTTCCTGCATCTAGCCTGTCCAACCCCTTAAGAATTTTGTAAGTTTCTATAAGATCCCCCCTTAATCTTCTAAATCGAGTACTGTCCAGTCTTTCTTCATATGAAAGTCCTGATATCCCAGGAATCAATCTGGTGAACCTTCTCTGTACTCCCTCTATGGCAAGAATGTCTTTCCTCAGATTAGGAGACCAAAACTGTACGCAATACTCCAGGTGTGGTCTCACCAAGACCCTGTACAACTGCAGTAGAACCTCCATGCTCCTATAATCAAATCCTTTTGGCGGAGTAGACTTGCTGGGCTGAATGGCCTAATTCTACTCCTATCCCTTATGACCTTATGATCTTTACATTATCCTTCTCATCCACGCTTGTGATGATAGGATACCAGTGAGAGAGCAAAGCCATCCCTTGCCACAGGAGTGTACTAGTATACTGTTCCATCTATTCCAACAGTGACCCTATTTCACCCAATATTGGCATTTCACGTGGAGTTGCATCATTGGCAGTTGGCTCAGCACAACCATTTCTAACCATAATGTCTACTGTTGTTTATAGATCATATTGACAATTATTTTCTAAACTCTAGCCAAGGCCATACCTGACATCCATTAGATATATCAACAATTCCCTCCAGAGGTATGTGGTTTGAAAACCAATTATTCATGCAGCTTCCATACTTCATAGACATTAGTTAAACTTTCTTTGTCTATTTGAGAGTATCATTTTTCTGCCGTGGAAAGAGACCTTGATGCAAACTCATCTTTTTCCAAACTGCATGACAAATCTACACCTAGGCAACACATCAGCATCTTTGCTCGATGATAATGAACAAGAGTTGTGGACTCAGCAGTAACTGTTTTGACTGATGTTACATAGCTTTGTGTTTCTTTATCCACTTGTACTTTATCTTATGATTCAGCATCTTATGTAAAAGATTTAACTCTTTCATTAAAGTTGGCCAAAAAATATCCACAGTAATTGAGAAGGCTTGCATCAGCCTCAACCCTATCACATTGGGCACCCTAGATGTATTCAGCACTGTTTGTATCTTGTTCATTTGGGTGAAGTCCTTCAACGTCTATTTTATAACCAAGATAATTTCCTCTTGTGGCTGCAGGGGCACACTTCTCTCTCCTCAGCACATTCCTGCTAGACGATCATCAAATATTCCATCTTCCAAATTCTCCTTGGGTTCCCGTTCCATCTTCCAGACACCAAGATGTCATGGTGATAGTTTACAATCCTTGGACCATGATCCCAGAACAGAGTCTGTTGTAAGTTGAAGTCAACTGTGGTGGATTACCCCAAAATAAGTACTTAATGTTGAATGCTCCTTTGAGTCCTGATATAACATAGAATCATACAGTTTGGAACGTGCCCTTCAGCCTAACTCGTCCATGCCACCCAAGGTGCCCAACTTTACCTATTGGTGAGCATGTGACAGATCAAGAGAGAGAGAGAGAGAGAGTCATAGTGAGTGATACAGTATGGAAACCGGCCCTTCGGCCCAACTCACCCACAGCAGCCAACAATGTCCCACTAGTCCTAGTCCCACTTGCCTGTGGTTGGTCCATAACCTTCCAAACCTGTCCGATTCATGTACCTGTCCAAATGTTTCTTAAATGATGGGATAATCCCAGCCTCAACTACCTCCTCTGGCAGCTTGTTCCATACTCCCATCACCCTCTGTGTGAAAAGGTTAACCCTCGGATTCCTATTAAATCTTTTCCCCTTCATCTTACACCTGTCCTCAATTCCCCTACTCTGGGTAAAAGATTGTGCATCTATCCAATCTATTCCTCTCATGATTTTGTACACCACTATAAGATCTCCCCACATCCTCCTACGCGCCATGGAATAGAGACCCAGCCTACTGAACCTCTCCCTATAGCTCACACCCTCTAGTCCTGGCAACATCCTCGTAAATCTTTTCTGAACCCTTTCAAGCTTGCCAATATCTTTCCTATAACATGGTGCCCAGAACTGAACACAATTTTCTATATGCGGTCTCACCATCGTCTTATACAACTGCAACATGACCTCCCAACTTCTATACTCAATACTCTGATTGATGAAGGCCAAAGTGCCAAAAGCCTTTTTGACCACCTTATCTGCCTGTGACTTGACATTCAAGGAATCATGCACTTGTACTCCTAGATCCCTCCGCCCTACACTACCCAGAGGCTTACCCATTTACTGTGTAGGTCCTGCTCTTGTTAGATGTCCTAAAATGCAACATCTCACACTTCTCTGTATTAAATTCCAACAACCATTCCTCCGCCCCCTGGCCAATCGATCCAGATCCTGCTGCAATCGTTCACAGCCATCTTCACTATCTGCAAAACCACTTTTGGATCATCAGCAAACTTGCTAATCTTGCCCTATATGCTCTCGTCCAAATCATTGATGTAAATGGCAAACAGTAACAGGCTCAGCACCGAACCCTGTGGCACACCACAAGTCACAGACATTCAGTCTGAGAAGCAACCTTCCACCATCACCCTCTGCTTCCTTCCATGGAGCCTTTTTGCTATCCACTCAACTATTTCTCCTTGGATCCAATGAGATCTAACCTTCCAGAAGAGCCTACCATACGGAACCTTGTTGAATGCTTTACTAAAGTTCATGTACACAACATCTACACTCTGCCTTCATCAACCTTTTTGCTCACGTCTTAAAAAAAATCAATCAGATTTGTGAGACACGACCTCCCGCGTACAAAACCATGCTGACTGTCCCTAATCAGCCCTTGCCCATCCAAATGCCTGTATATCCTATCCCACAGAATACTCTCCAGTAACTTACCAACTACAGATGTTAAGCTCACCGGCCTATAGTTCCCAGCATTTTCCCTGCAGCCCTTCTTGAAAAGAGGCACAACATTTGCCACCCTCCAATCCTCTGGCACCTCTCCAGTATTTAAGGACGACTCATAAATTTCAACCAGGGCTCCCGCAATTTCCTCCCTAGTTTCCCATAATGCCCTCGGATATATCTCTTCAAGCCCCGGAGATTTGTCTACCTTCAAACACGACAGTACCTTCAGTACTTCCTCGACGGTAACCGTGACTGCTCTCATGACACTTCCAGTGACTGCTCCAATTTCCTCCGTCCTACTGTCTTTCTCCTCGGTAAATACAGAGGAGAAATACTCATTGAGGACCTTGCCCATCTCCTGTGGCTCCACACAGAGGTGACCGCTTTTATTCCTGAGAGTTCCCACTCTCTCTCTCTCTACCCTCTTTCCCCTTTTGTATTCATAAAATCTTTTGGGATTTTCCTTACTGCTAACTGCCAGAGCAATCTCCTGGCCCCCTTTTGCCCTTCTGATCTATTTAGTTTGCTCTTTAGTTCCCGAAACTCCTCCAGGGGTGCACTTGATCCCAACTGCCTATACCTGTCACATGCATCCTTCTTGGTTTTGACTAACGTCTCACTTTCCCTCGTCAGCCAAGATTCCTTACATTTGCCTGCTTTGCCTTTCACTCTAACGGCGACATACACATCCTGAGCTCTCTTCAGTACACCTTTAAAAACATCCCACTTGGGTGATGTTCCTTTCCCCTCAAATAACCTGCTCCAGTCAACTTGAGCGAGACCTTCTCTCATACCCTCAATGTTGCCTTACCCCAGTTGAGCATTCACCTCTGAACACAGCCGTGAGATCCTCCTTCATCAACAATGCAACTTCCCCTCCTCTTATTTCCTCATCCCTGTCTCTCCTGAAGCTCCTGTACCCCGCAACATTGAGCTGCCAGTTCTTGCCCTCCCTTAACCAGGTTTCAGTCATGGTTACAACGTCCCAGTCGCTCGTACATATCCATGCCCTAAGCTCATCTGTCTTATCCGTCAAGCCCCTTGCATTAAAACACATGCAGTTTAAACCATCCCTCCTTCCTCGCTCTCTCCGGCTTTTTGCCTATTCTGTCCATTAACCTCTCCCACACCACCCTCCATACCAACCTCTAGCCTCTCCTGTGCCTCTGTCCTACACAAGGTCCCAGCCCCCTGCCAATCTAGTTTAAACCCTGTCATGTAGCATTGACAAACCTTCCCACTCGGATGTTGGTTCCCCTCCAGTTTAGGTGCAACCCGTCCCTTTTATACAGGTCACACCTGCCCCGGAAGAGACCCCAACGATCCAGAAATCCAAATCCCTGTCCCGTGCACCAACTCCTCAGCCATACATTCATATCCTCTATCTTCCTATTCTTACGAGCACTTATTGAAGTTATTGAAGGTTTGTTCTCCTAGCTAATCAAAATTATATCAGTCTAGCTTTGCTAATCCACTGATTATCACTTTATAACCTCATGATTAGTTTAAGAAAGAACTGCAGATGCTGGAAAAATCAAAGGTAAACAAAAGTGCTGGATAAACTCAGTGGGTGAGCCACCAGTAGATCAGGTTGGTTAGTCTTTCCAGTCTTTCCAGGTGAGGCAGAGGTTCACCTGCACCTCCTCCAACCTCATCGACTGCAGCCGCTGTTCCAGGTGTCAACTTCTCTACATCGGCGAGACCAAGCGCAGGCTTGGCGATCGCTTCGCCCAACACCTGCGCTCAGTTCGCACTAACCAACCTGATCTCCTGGTGGCTCAACACTTCAACTCCCCCTCCCATTCCGAATCCGACCTTTCTGTCCTGGGCCTCCTCCATGTCCAGAGTGAGGACCACCATAAATTGGAGGAACAGCGCCTTTTATTTCGCTTAGGTAGTTTACCCCCCAGCGGTATGAACATTGACTTCTCCAATTTCGGACAGTCCTTGCTTTCTCCCTCCTTCCCCTCCCCTTCCTAGCTCTCGCACAAGCCTACTGTTTCCGCCTCCTCCTTTCTTTTTCCCGCCCGCCCCTCCGACATCAGTGTGAAGAAGGGTCTCGACCCGAAACGTTGCCTATTCCTTCTCTCCATAGATGCTGCCCCACCCGCTGAGTTTCTCCAGCATTTTTGTCTACCTTCTATCCTAATGATTATGTCTGTCTCCACCACAAGAGTCATCAGGGCAGTCCAGTCAGAAAGCTGAGCTTGCTTCCTGTGGTTTCTTCAATCTACCTACATTTTTTAAATTTCTGATTATAAGGTTCAGGTCATGCTTTATAAACCTGAAGTGAAATATTTCCTAAGGGTGAATCTTGGCTTTCATGTCTCAAAAGCTGCGGAGTTCAACATAAAACACCCCGGGTTACTTGTGATATAGGCTGTTTCTTCATTCTCTTGATCACCCAGTCTCACCTTCCGTCTGATGGTCAACTTTACCCAGTCAAATTGGATTATTTCCCTGAGATGATGAGAAGAGCCTGCTTTGCTTCTCTTTCACCACATCTTGCTGTAACTTCAAGCACCTTTTTTTACCTTGATCATTTCCCCAGTGTAGGTCTGAAGGAAGGAAGGCAGATGATTCCTTCAACTTCACTGTACTCTCAGGCCATTGTTGCTTATATCCTTGCTGGTAAAATACTGATACTGCAGCATGGGTGCCAAAAGTCTGATCTTGACCGCTTTTGGCCCACTGTGCCGCGACTTCCGAGAGAACGCCGCAACCTACGGCCGTCATTTGTGGCCACCACGCTCAGATCCCGCCTCCGCCCTCTTTGACCAGAGGATTTTTCCCATCGATGAAAATTCAGAGAGATATTAATGTTTTTTTTTAAATCGCCATTCTCTCTGCTGCCCCCGCTGGCGGTTTGGGGGAGGGACTATAAAACCCGGAAGTGTAGTCCCTCACTCAGTCTCTGCCAGACCCAGGAATCGAGAGGGTCACGGCTCTCTGAGGTGCAAATAACACTGAACGCACGTCTACTCCACGGTGAGTCCCCTCAATGCGGCTGTAAAGTGGCTGCTGCCCAATTGTTTGCCTTGCCTTTTTAAAAAGTTTGTGTTCACAAAATGAATTTTGGTTGTCGGGTGGCTGCAGCCAAATTGTTTGCCTTGGCTTGGCTTTTAAAATCGTTGCAACAGTTGGCTGCCAGCCCAAGATTCCATTCGGCCCACAATGTCTCTACTAGCCCTCTAGGAAACCAGTACGTTCGGCCCGCAACACCCATACTAGCGCAACAGAAAGCCCCCGCCCACCCCACCCCCCACTGGCGAGCAATATTGGAATTCGTGGAGAGGTAGAATATTGCGTTGGTGACCAGCCCTCCCGTGTGATGCTGGGACCCAACGGGTCCCACTTAGTCGAGTTTATTTCTATATTCATGGGTTTGTGAGTTGTGAGCTGACCCGGTAGACAGGAACATCGGGAGCTCGCGGGTGCCTGGTGGGAGACCGCTTTTCGGAGCTCCTGCAACGCAACTTCTCCCGCCCGTGTCATGGGGTTGGAACGAACCGGGGGGGTGCCTTACATCGCCCAGCGCGGCTTTAACGGTCGCGGGACATGCCAATGCCTGCTAGGGCTCCCACATTGAGACATTAAGACTTGGAGTGGGGCCGTACATCGCCAGGCGCAGCCTTAACGGCCGTGGGACTTACCGTCGCCCGCCTGGGGGCTTTAACATCAGGAGAAAAATGGAGAGAGGGAGAGAAAAGACTTTGCCTTCCATCACAGTGAGGAGGAGATTCACTGTGATGGAGATTTGTGTGAATTGAATTGTTTATGTGTCTTGTAGAAATAGTTTCTGTTTGTATGGCTGTAGAAACAGAGTTTCGTTTGAGCCTCATTGTGGTTCAAATGACAATGAATAAATATTGTATTGCATTGTAGTGTATTCTTTCTGGAAAGATCAATAGATTCCTTCAAAGCCATCGGCTTCTTCACCTAATCCTTTTTTACGTTGTCTTTTACTGCCTGAATTTTAAAGACATAGTCATTCGGCAGTGAAACAGTCCCTTTGACTTGATTGAATCTATGCTCACAATCGTCAGTCGACTATTTCTGTAGAATTGCTAATCGGGGATGGTACGGCAATTCTCTACTGGACTGTTGGTAAGAAAATAATTTCACTGTGACACATGGCAATAAAGCACCATTCAAGCACCCATTTATTGGTTAAATGGCCTCTGTAAATTGCCCTTCTAATAGAAACATAGCAACATAGAAACATAGAAAATAGGTGCAGGAGTAGGCCATTCGGCCCTTCGAGCCTGCATCGCCATTCAATATGATCATGGCTGATCATCCAACTCAGTATCCCATCCCTGCCTTCTCTCCATACCCCCTGATCCATTTAGCCACAAGGGCCACATCTAACTCCCTCTTAAATATAGCCGATGAACTGGCATCAACTACCTTCCAGAGAATTCCACTGATATTTTCTCCCTTTAGTTCTGGACTTCCCCAAGGAATAATCACATCTAACTCCCTAAAAATTTTTGAGTTAATGAATGGATGATACGTTGAGCCAATAATGTACTCTGGCAAAGGATCTGTTTCCATGTTGTACTCCGAACTAAAACCAAACTCTATACTACAATTCTTCCATGCAACGGTAGAGACCATATTATTGTACGGGTGTGAGGCATGGACTCTCTCTCGAGCGCTGTCCAAGTCTCTCGATGGTACCTACACCTGAATGTTCAGCATAGTTCAAAATGAAATGCCGGTTGGAGGGACCACATCACCAACGCCCAGCTCGATGGGGAGATTCCACCTCTGACCGAGAAAAAAGGTTTTTTCGCTGGTCATCTCAGAAATGCCAACTAAAAGTTGTGCTTCCCTGGAAGATGTGACGGGACGGCCATCAAGACGACGCTGAAAGCGTTTGGAAACGCATGTGTGAGACAAAACCCCTGGAGGCCAGAGATGTGTCTGGACTTCCCCAACTAATGTTTTGATGGAATACTACAATAGAGCTATTATTGTTTCTGTTAACTTTCCCCATACTATCACCAGCATTACTGGCAGTCCATGGGATAATTTAAGTGTCTCCCTACAAGCCAGCACTGTTTGAACCAAGCACCAGGGGAAAAACCCACACACTGTCTATAAGACATCCCCTGGCAGCAATACTGACACTAGGTGCCCAAATTTTCTAGCGCAAGTACAAACCGATGTCACTATCCAGTCCTTTCTCCTATATATATGAAGATAGTCTCTGCCTTTCTGCCATCCCAGGCATCAGCCTTCTGATGCATGAACCTTCTCTGTATGGCAAGAATGTCCTTCATTTAGTTTCTGGCCAGCGCAGTGATGCTTCTCGTCTAGCCTCACAGCTGCAGCAAACTGGCTTCCACCCTGACCTCGGGTGCTGTCTGTTGAGATTTGAGAATTGCTCCCAGCCAAGTTGATTCTCAAAGTCCCGAAACTTGGGTGCTTCAATGGTACTCTATTGTCAGAGATTGTTACTCTCTGATGTTTTTCTCATCTCAGTCCTAAAAGATTTCCCCCTTATCCTTAAACTTGAGTTTACTTTGGGAACAATCTTTGTCAAACCCCTTAAGAATTTTGTAAGTTTTATAAATACCCCCTCAATCTTCCAGCGTGAGTACAAAACAGGTCTTTCTTCATATGAAAGTCCCCATCCCGACCTTCTCTGTCTCGCATGTCTTTCCGCCACCAGTGCGATCTCCCCGTCACACTGCAGCAAACTTCCATCCTCACACACATTTGGAGACAATTTACGAAATTTATGGTACTCTATTGTCAGATTGTTAGACTGGTTTAGTTTAGTTTTATTTAGTTTAGAAATGCAGCGTGGAAACAGGCCCTTCGGCGCACCGACCAGCGATCCCCGCACACTAACACTATCCTACACACACTGGAGACAATTTACATTTATGCCTGGCCAATTAACCTACAAACATGTACGTGTTTGGAGTGTGGCAGTTAACCAGAACACCTGGAGAAAACCCAAGCGGCCATGGGGAGAATGTACAAACTCCATACAGACAGCACACGTAGTCAGGATCGAACCCGGGTCCCTTTAGCTTTAAGGCAGCAACACTACCTCTGGGAACCTGGGGTGCATTTGAGATGGATGTGTTAGAACTATCCAGTAGTTCTGTTTGCACCATTTGATGATGATAGGTTATTTTTATCCTGGTTTCAAATTATTTGATTAAAATAATTTAAATTCCCTAGATGTCAATATAGGATTTGAACCCCATTTCTCAATTGTGCTAAAACAATTACTCAATTCGTTTGAAGAAGGGTCCTAAATCAAAACATTATCAGTCCATTCCCTCTCCAGATGCTGCCTGACTGACCCACTGAGTTTCTCCAGCACTTTGTGTTTTTCCTCAGTTGTTGATCTTGATCTCTGGGCCATCAGTCCCAGTAATTTAAACATATCACCACCTTCCTCCAAAAGAATTTCAGGTTAATAAAGAACATCTTTCAAGACTTTGAGATGTCTCAAAGAAGTTTTCAGCCATTGGAATTTTAGAGTGTAGTCGTGATTGTGATGTCGCAAACAGGGCAATCAAGGTACACAACAAGCTCTCACAAAAATGCAAAGTATTAATGAGTGACTCAGCGGGTCAGGCAGCCCCTCTGCAGGAAAAGAATAGAATAGGATAGTTTCTTTATTGTCATTGTAACATGAACCATGTACAACAAAATTTAAAAATGTCAGCCAGTCAGCGCACCATTCAAACATTTCTAAAAGCTAACGATACATACAAGATAAAATGTGTGATCCAGGTTTTGGGTGGGTGATGGGTGATCCAGGTTTTGGGTCGGGACCATTCTTCAGACTGAAAGTAGAGGGGAGGGAACCGGAGGCAAGAAAAGGTCAGAACAAAGCAGGGTCGGTAATAGATGACGAAGAAGGATGGACAATAGACAATTATGGAGCCCATAATGGCCCATTGTTGGCTGGGGAAGAGGTGATAATGAAGAGATACACGGATGAAATCATGATCTGGAGCCAGATAGCAACAGGAAATCAGAGGGGGAGCAACGAGAGAGGGTCTCACAGAACTCCCGTCAGAGAGAGGAGAACTACTTCAAAGTAGATTTATGTTTATTGAGGGACAAAGTATGAATACTTTCCACGCTCTTCTTCAGAGCTCCTCCTTATGCCTGCCCTGAAATTATCCTTTGCTATTAATACTGATCTGATACAAGATGGATAATGGAAATCAGCCACATACTGAAAACAAAATATCTGGGGAGTGAATGGACAGGAAATGTTTCAGGTCAGGACCCTTATCAGTCAGAAGAAGGATCCTGATTCAAAACATCACCCCTTTATTCCCTCCACAGATGCCGCCTGACCCGCTGAGTTCCTCCAGCACTTTGTGTTTTGCTCAAGATTCCTGCAAACTGCAGTTCCTTGTGTCTCCAAAAAATAGTCATGTTGTCATCAGAGTCCTAAGCTCTCTTTCTATTGGTGGCTGGGGTTATGCTGTCCTGAAAGCGTTGCAGTGTAACTGCTTCTAACATATTTCTGCATGTTCACTGAAGTTGACTTTTCTGGGATGTGTTTTCCTAAGGTGGAATCAGAAATCTGAGCCCTGATTACTGATTTAGTGCTTCCTTCACCTTAAAGTACCGAGGTTAATTTTCACATCAGCGAAGTTCCTGAGACTGTCTAACTGGACCTTGTCTGTGCCACCTAGTATTACACAGTATTGATCTTTTGAGGGATCTGGGAGTCCACGGAAAAACATTTTCCAAGGATGGGAAGCAATAGGTGTCTGTGTTACTGCCAGTGAAATAATGGTAGCTCCGGCGTTGAACAAGTCATTTTAAAATTAGGTATTTGGAAGTGCTGAGGATAAGATGAAAGCAAAGTCATTTGTGAGAAAGAAAATTTAACAAGAAAACCTTTGCTCTGTAATGAAGAATACATTTTCTGGTAATGTGCCACGAGTACGCTACCAGCTACACAATTGCAAGATCTACAGCAAAAGCAGATCATAGTAAAAAATACTCTTGAAAGATTCAGTGCCTTTGAAATGGATTATGTCAGGAACAGCTGCTCCAGACAGATTCAGCATCTAATTGAATTGGACCTTCTCATTTTGTATGCTTCTTCCCCTCCCTCCTGCAGCCCACCATTACCTCTCCCCTTGTAAGACAGTTTGTCGGTTTAATACTTGTGTGACAGGGAGATGATGGAAATAAAATCGGGGGGGTTGCGTTTAACTTTGTCTCAAGACTCAATCCGAGTCTTCGTCACATTGCATAAGTGTTAAATGTCCCTCAGAAGCGCCCAGTGTGTGTTTGTTCAGGTGGGCACTGCCCAGGAAGCTGGGTCTGGTCGCAACCGTGCTACAGCAACTTGCCGATGACACAATCCCTCGTCCCCGGCCAGTCCCCTTCTCCCAAAGGACAAGGGCAGCATTTGCATAGCAACGACTACCATGCAGAAATTCCTCTCCCATTTGCATGCCATCCTTATTTGGAAATGGGAGTGTGAGAGTCTGGAACCAGAGGCCATCGACTCAGAATAACAGGACGTGCCTTTAGAAAGGAGACGAGGAGGAATATCCTTAGTCAGAGTGTGGTGAATCTCTGGTGTTCATTGCAACAGAAGACCGTGGAGGCCGTCAATGCATATTGTTATGGCGGAGATTAACAGATTCTTGATTAGAACGGGCCTCAGGGGTTATGGGGAGAAGGCAGTAGAATGGGGTTGAGAGGGAAAGATAGATCAGCCTTGATTGAACGGCGGAGTAGAATCGATGGACCGGATGGCCTAATTCTACTCCTTTAACTGATGAACTTATGAAAGATACTGCCTCTTCCTCGTCATCACTGGCTCTAATTCCTGGAATCAACCAAATGAAAACTGTGGGAGCACCTTCGCCACATGGAGTGCAATGACTCAAGAGGATGGCTCACCATCCACTTCTCAAGGGCAAATAGTGATGGGCAATAAATGCTGGCCTTGGCAGCCACTGTGAATGAATAAATAAACATGTCTATAGCTCTGGGATATATAACAAGATGCGAGGAAGCATAATTTATCTAATGATATTATTATTTAACCTCTTGCAACTGCAAAGATGTGAATTGAAGGAATGCTCTTCCTGCAATTCTGGCAAGACTTAAATTGCCAGATATCAGTAAGTTACCCTTTTATCAGCTTGTTATTGACATTTTTTTCCACATCAATTGCTGATGAATACGTTTTCCACTGTACCCCTGTGCTATTATAGCCTGCTGCTTTGCTTTCTTTTACGCAAGGTAACCAACCTTCAAAGGGATAATTTGAATTCAGTTTTGCTTTCCAGTTTGAAAGCCACTGGGTGGGGCAATCTTGCGTCAGGATGCAGTTCTTGAAACTCTCAGCAGGTCAGACAGCGTCTGTGGAGAGAGAAACAAAGCTGACCTAACCAGGTTGAAGACCTTTTTGTTAATTTTATTTCAGACTTCCAACATCCATTGTTTTTCTGTTACCAGAAGACAATGCTTCATAGTGAGTCACAAATCATGTGGAGTAATACTATGATGTAAACAAAAGATTCAGAAAACTCATAACATGTCAGGTATAGGAGAATAGTTGCTTTATTGTCATTGTAACATGAACCATGTACAACAAAATTTAAAAATGTCAGCCAGTCAGTGCACCATTCAAACATTTCTAAAAGCTAACGATACATACAAGATAAAATATTAAAAGATAAACAACTAAAATAAATATCATGAAAATAGCACGCATAAACACCGCATGAAACGACTAATGCAAAGCTTTTCACTGTACCTCGGTACACGTGACAATAAACTGTGACAATTAACTAATGTTTCAAGTCCAACACAATTTGTCAGATATTACTAGTTTAGTTTAGTTTGGAGATACAGCACGGAAACAGCCCCTGCTGAGTTTCTCCAGTATTTTGTGTCTATCTCCAATCGTTTTGGCCCCACTCTGGGAGTAGGAGTGGGAGCGGATCCGGCTCCGCATCGGCTGTGAGCCCCAGGCCGAACTCGGCGGTCGTTTGCCTGCTTCTGCTGCTGTTGGAGGTGAGACGTTGCGCAGCGCCAGGGTCTTGGGGCTGTCCCACTTTGGCTGTCAGTTACGCGGCAGGCTGGTGGCGCGCGAAGATTTAATTCATGACAAAGTCCACACTCCTCCTCGCCACTCCACACTCCTCCACACCACTCCATGCGCCCGTCCCACACTACCCACACGCTAGCAGGTCACGTAAATGGCACGCGAATGATGGCCAAGTGGGACAGGCCCTTTACTGTTTGTTCCCCGGGCAACCTACCAGCTGCAGCTGAGAGGACGGACTGTGTCGTCTTCTGCTGCTGTTGGTGCGGCTGCAACTCTGTACAAGTGTTTGTTTGCGCAGATTTTACAGGCTTTTAATCTGCCAACTATAATCCACAACACCTGGTGTGAAACATTCCTTCACCACCCCAAAGTTACCCCCATCTTCATCATCAAAGGTATTAGTCTGAAGAAGCATTCCCGACTGGAAGCGTCGCCCATCCATTCTTGTTTAGTTTATTGTCACGTGTACCGAGGTGCAGTGAAAAGCTTTTGTCGTGTGCGAACCAGTCAGTGGAAACACAATACATGATTACAATCGAACCATCTATAGTGTGCAGATACATGGTAAAGGGAAATAACGTGAATAATGTTTAGTGCAAGATAAGGTCCAGTGAAGTCTGATCAAAGATAGTCCGAGGGACTGAGTAACTCCAGCACTTTGTGTTTTTATCTTTTGTTATCGTACTGTGTGCACTCCCACCCATCCCTGGTCGAACAGGGAAACAGCCAGTTTCCATTAACCTCAACCATTTTCCTTTGCACCTCTCCAAAAGCCTGGAACTTTGGGAGAGGAGGAAAGGAAGATGAGGCAGGGTAATGGAAATGGGAGGAAATTTGTGTGGCCATCTTTATGTGGCCATCTGCCCACCATCCCTCTGGTGAACCAACGGAGTGAGGGAAGCAGGCCATTCAGTAAGAAAGACACGTCAGTCCCAAATCTAATCTGGTCCCAATCCACATGGCTCAATACTGCATCCTCCCAGTCATGGCGTTATTGATGAGTCTAACTCGCTGGCAATGGTGGTGTAAAGGGACACGATGAGTGAAAGTGGACAATGTGCCTATGTCTCAATATACAGCTGTGCCTGATATATATTTGACTGTCTTTTGGAACATAAAACAATGCAGCTCAGGAACGGGCCCTTCGGCCCACAATGTTTGTGCTGAATATGATGCCAAGGGTTAAACTGATCTGATCTCATCTGCCTGTGCATGATACATGATCCGCTATTCCCTGCACTTCTGTGGGCCTATCTAAAAGCCTCCTAAACGCCACTATCGTATCTTTAATGAAGCTTGCATTTCATTAAATGTGATTTTTCTTGCAACTACAATACAATACAATACAATACAATTTATTTGTCACTTGAACCTCATAGAGGCTCAAGTGAAATGTGGTTTCTGCAGTCATACATACAAGAAAAAAAAAAGACCCAAGACACAACACAATTTACACAGACATCCATCACAGCGCATCTCCACCTCGCTGTGATGGAAGGCAAAAAAAATTATCTCTCCCCTGCACTTCCCTCTCCCCCCGATGTCAAAGTCAGAGCCCCCGGCGGGCGATAACAATTGTCCCGCGGCCATTAACGCCGCGCCGGGTGATGCAAGGCCGCGCTCCAGATCTTGTTGTTGGAGCCCCCGGCGGGCGCTGGCAAAGTCCCACAGCCGTTGAAGCCACGCCGGGCGATGATGTAAGGCCCCGCTCCAGGTACTCCTCAACCCCGCTATTCGGGCGGGTGAAGTCGCCGTTGCGGAAGCCCTGAAAAGCGGTCTCCCAGCGGGGACCCGCGGGCTCCCGGTGTCACTGTCCACCAGACCTGCGATAAGCCTCCGAATCTCCGAGGGTTGGGTCGCAGCAGCGCGCCACCACAGCTCCACCCGCTCCGGACTCGGCCAGCTCCGTGATGGTGAGTAGGTCCACAGCTCCGTGACTGGAGCCCCAGGACGTTCCTGCCGGAGGCCGCTCCATGTTGCAGCCCCAACGACAATGGAGACCCGACAGGGAAAGGTCGGGTTCTCCGTGCAGGGGAAAAATTTTAAAAGTTTCCGCCCCCCCCCCCCCCCCCCACACACCCACACACACACACACATACCCCATCAAAAAAATAAAAACTACATTAAAACGGGACAACAAATAACAAAAAGACAGACGGACTGCAGAGGCCGCTGCGACGTGAGTCGCGCCGCCCACTATCCCCGCTTCACTGCGGGGATACAATTCTCCGTGCAGGGCTCTACACTGTTTTGATCAGGGCCCAGCATTAACTCTACAGTACAGGGTGCTATCAAAGTGTATCAACATCTGTGCTGGAAAGGTTTTCTGGCATTATTTAACATTTGGGCAGTATGGTGGAGCAGCGGTAGAGTTGTTGCCTCAAAGCGCCAGGGACCCGGGTTTGATCCTGACTACGGTGCTACCTGTACAGAGGTTGTACGTTCTCCTATGACCGCGTGGGTTTTCCCCGGGTGCTCCGGTTCCCTCCCACATTCAAACGACGTACAGGTTTGTAGCTTAAGTGGCTTTGGTAAAAATTGTAAATTGTCCCCAGTGTGTGTAGGATAGTGCTAGTGTGCGGGGATCGCTGGTCGGCGAGGACTCGGTGGGCCAAAGGGCCTGTTTCCGCGCTGTACCTCGAAACTAAGCTAAAGATTGAAAAGCTAATTACAAAAGAGCAACAGCTAATTTTGGAAAATAATCAAGGGATGCCTGGAGTCTTGTTTCCTGTACTTTTTGCATTCAGTTTCTAATCTTTATTAACATAGATTAGATTTTTTTTAATGAATATTGAGATAGAGGCCTTTATGTTCTGCTGGTAAGGTATACTTAATTAATCAAAGAAATTAAATTGAAAATGGGGAAGATGTTTCAAACAAATATTTATTCATGGAAAAGAAGAAGTGTGCACATCAGAACCATCTGTTTCATCATGGAACAGTGTGAGTCGGGCGGAGAAGACGCTTTGTTTTGTTGTCGAGAAAGCTGCAATAAGCAATTGCTACTTGTTATTATAATGAATGCAAAATCAAACTGGCTATTTACCAGAAGCAAACAGTTCCTGCTATTTATCAGATAGTAATATTCAGCACACTTCCAAAAGGCGGAGAAGCTTTACAAAAGGAAAGGAGGCCAGAAATAAAAGAGGGAAGTTAATAATGGGTGAACAATGCTGAAATATTTTTTGTGTGGGTGACTCTTTTGATTAAAATGTTACATTCAGGAAAACAATGGGCTTAGATGCTCTAATAATTGTCCTCGTAATCCCAGCAAAGTGGGAGAGGAACATTGTTGGGCTATTTCCTGACAGCTGCAAAGAAGAAATAAGAGCAACTGTGGCATAG
The DNA here is from genome assembly GCF_028641065.1 of Leucoraja erinaceus. NCBI lineage: Eukaryota > Metazoa > Chordata > Chondrichthyes > Rajiformes > Rajidae > Leucoraja > Leucoraja erinaceus. The sequence goes on along the minus strand of NC_073378.1, from coordinate 118,359,911 downwards.
TGGCGGGCGCAGCTGTTGGAGCTGCTGCCTCACAGCTCCAGAGATCCGGGTTCGATCCTGACCTCGGGTGCTGTCTGCGTGGACTTTGTACTTTCTCCCTGCGAATGTGTAAGATTTCTCCGGGTGCTCTGTTTTCCTCCATCATACAAAAGACATAGGGGGTTTGTGGGTTCATTTAACTCTGTAAATTGCCCCTTGATGTGCAGAGAGTGGATGAGACAGTGGGATACCATAGAACAAGTGTGAACCGGAGATGGATGGTCAGTGTGGACCATGCTGTATCTTTCAATCAAAAAATCTTTTGCAATCATAATATGTGTTGATTGAAAGATCGCACTGCTTGAGTGGAGGACTGAGGCTGCTTTCTGTCTTGTGCTAGCTGCCACACCTATCTTTGGCAATGCATGCGAGAGTGATAGAGAGGTAAGATGGGTCCCAACCTAAAACATCGCCTATCCATATTCTCCAGAGATGCTGCCTTACCTGCTGAGTTACTCCAGCACTCTGTGTCCAGCATGTGAGTGATGATTGACGTATTTATAGGACAGGGAAATAATGAATAAATGAATGATGAATGAATGAATGAATGATTGAATGAATGAATGAATGTATGAATGATTGAATGAAAACTTTATTGTCATTCAGATATACACCTAGACACAGTGCACCTTGAACGAAATTTCGTTGCATTTGACTCTCCAAAATCAGGTAATAGTAAAAAGTGCTAGGTGCGTCCATAAAAATGCCTCATGTGCATGGTTCTGTAAAATAAATATATATAAAAAGTTTTTAAAAAGTGTCGATATTTAAAAAGTTCTAGCCTCGGTTTTGTTGATTATTCCTGCTAGCTTTAAGCAAGTCGCTTGGAAAGCTTTGATAGTTTAGCATTTCCCCAACTCTCACCAACTTCTACAGAGGCACCATAGAAAACATTTTATCGAGATGCATCACAGCATGGTTTGGGAACAGCTCCATCCAAGACCGCAAGAAATTTCAGAGAATTGTGGACACAGCCCAGACCATCTTTCGAAATAACCTCTCTTCCATTGACTCTATCTACACTTCATGCTGCCTCGGCAAGTCCACCAGCATAATCAAGGACTACTCTCACACCAGACACTCCCTCTTCTCCCCTCTCCTATTAGGCAAGAGGTACAGAAGTGTGAAAATGCTCACCTCCAGATCCAGGGACAGCTTCCTCCCAGCTATTATCAGGCAACTGAACCATCCTATCACCAACTGGAGAGCGGTCCTGACCGACCATCTTCCTCAAAGGAGACCCTCGGACTATCTTTAATCAGACTTTACTGGACTTTATCTAGTAATGAACGTAATTCTGTTTATTCTGTATCTGGACACAGCTTGATTGTAATCATGTATAATCTTTCCGCTGACTGGATAGCATGCAATAAAGTATTTTCATTGAACCACGGTACACGTTACAATGAACTAAACTAACTAACTAAAGAAAGAAAAGTAGCTTCTCTCACCCCATCCTGGAGAGATTAAACTTGTATTCTGAAAGCAATGTACATCATATGATAGAAATCCGAAATCGGGTTATAACGAAAGGTTACAGACTTCAGGGATTTGTGCTGTTCATCTCTCTCTGCAGATAGCCTGAGTTCTTACGTCAGGCAAGGAAGTATTTTAGGCTTTAGAGATTCAGTGCGGAAATAGGCCCTTTGACCAACCGAGTCCATGCAGACCAGCGATCACCGTACACTAGTACTATCCTACACACTAGGAACAATTTACAATTTTATCGAAGACAATTAACCTACAGATTTGTGTGAGGGGAAACCGGAGCACCCGGAGAAAACGTATGTGGTCACAGGGAGAACGTACAAACTCCAGACTGCAAACTGCAGACGGCACCTGTAGTAAAGATCGAACCCAGGTCTCTGATGCTGTAAGGCAGCAACTCTACTGCTGCACCACTGTGCAGTTACCTTGAAGTAACTTGAAGCTGGAGAAATCAAATTCATACCACTGGGTTGTAAACTGCCCAAGCAAAATATGAGGTGCTGTTCCACCAATATGCATTGGGTCTCACTCCGTACTCATTACCCAAGCCCAATTCAAAACAAACAGATCCCTTGAGCATCGCAAAATAAAATTATGCAGATGCTGGAAATCTGAAATAAAACTGCAAATGCTGGAGGTGATCAGCATGTCAGTTGACAATCCGTGGTGGGAAAAACAGAGTTAATGTTACAGGTTGATGAAAGTTCATTAGCTTGAGATGTTAACTTTGTTTATCTCTGAGCTTTTCAGTATATTATTGTTAGGCGCTCCCCCCCCCCCTGGTGAATGCTATGTACTTACCTTTCTCTGTTTCTCTCCCGAGTACAGGCCTCGTGGCTGTGAGTCTGGAATCAAGGGGTTAAAGGCTCCTGTACCCGATTGGCCAAGCTGCGTCAGGTGACGGGTGACTCATCTGAAGCTTAAATACCAGAGTTTCCTAGGATTCTCTCTCTTCTTCTTTGTAGACCCTGACTTGTGAGCAGCCTGCTGGTGTGAGCTGAGGAAGGCCTGGCCACATGGCATAGAACTTTGTGTACTTTCACCATTACTTGTTAACAAATATTGAATTGGGACGGATAAGGGCTGACCTTAGTGTTTTCGGGTATTTTGTTTCAGGGTTATATCTCTTTAGGCAGGTTTTAGAGTCTCTGGTTCGACGGTCCATTACGTGGCTGGCTGGAGCACTGTTTAATTGTTTGTTAGTCCATCCATATCCCTGACTGGGTTGTTTAAATCAGGTTTGGGTTTTGTGTTCCATTGAATAATTAAAACTATTTTTGAACTTGAACCTGGGGTTTTGAATTATGTTACGCGGCTCTGAAGTACCTGCATTTGGGAGTCGTAACAATTATTAACCTGATGTCATCGTAATGAGGCTTTGAGGTACATTGGCCTATCTATGCAAGGGTGGCCCCACTCACAAAAGATGTCAGGTATCAGATTTCAGCAAGGTATTTGACAAGGTTCCACATGGTACAAATGAACCTTTTGGGAATCCTGCACCAGCACTCCCAAGCCCTTTGTGCCTCTAATTTCTGAATCTTCTCACCATTTAGTAAATCATCTACCCCTTTATTCCTTCTGCCAAAGTACATGACTATACACTTTGCTATGCTGTATTCCATTTGCCACTTCTTTGCCCACTCTCCCAATCTGTCCATATCCTTCTGCAGACTCCTAGATTCCACAGCACTACCTTCTCCTCCACCTATCTTCTTATCATCCACAAACTGGGAAGTGAAGCCATCGAGTTCATCAGCCAGATCATTAACACATAATGTGAAAAGTAGCAGACCCAACACCACACAGTCTGCGGAACACCACCAGTCACTGACAGCCGACCAGAAAAGGCCCCCTTTATTGCCACTGTTGGTCTTCTGCCGATCAGCCAATCTACTACCTTGCCACTAATACCATGGGCTCCTATCATGTTTAGCAAGGCGGCACAGTGGTGCAGCTGGTAGAGTTGCTGCCTACAGTGCCAGAGATCACAGATCAATGTTGACTATGGATACTGTCTGTACGGATTTTGTACGTTCTCCTGGTGACCGCGTGGGTTTACTCCAGGTGCTCCGGTTTCCTCCCATATTCCAAAGACGCACAGGTTTGTAGGTTAATTGGCTCCTGTAAATTGTAAATTGTCCCTAGTGTGTGGGATAGTGCTAGTGTACGGGGTGATCGCTGGTCGGCACGGACTCGGTGGGCCTGTAACTCTAAAGTCTAAAAAAAAATCAAAAGCCATTCAAAAGCAAAATATTGCAGGTGCTGGGAGATCTGAAACAAAAACCCAACGTGCTAGAAATTCAAGCAGCGCCTGTGGTTTAAGAAAGTGTTTAATATTTCAGGATGATGAACTTTGTCCAGTTTGATTTACAAAGGATGAAAATAGGGCATAACTATAAGATATAGGGGTGTATCTATAAAATGCTGAGTTGTATTAAAAACTAAAGTCAATCATGAGAGATACTGAGTTCATTCGGTACAGGATTACATATCCAAAATCATTTGATGGCAAATCCAGGATTCATGTCTTTAGTGATTGGTATTTCTAGTGGTGGAAACCAGACCTTTGGCCCATAGGGTCCACGGCAAAAACCAATCACCCGTTCACACGAGGACAATGTCATCCCACTTTCCCACTCCCTAGAAACTAGGGGCAACTTGCAGAGGCCATTTAACCTACAAACTTCACGTCTTTGGGATATGGGAGGAAATCGGAGCACCAGGAGGAAACCCACGCAGTCACATTGCGAACATGCAAGCTCCACGCAGACAGCACCAGAGGTCGGATTCGAAGCCTGGTCTCTGGCACTGTGGGGCAGCAGCTCGACCAGCAGCACCACTATGGAAACAAAAATACTTGTTTAAGGCTTCTGCCATGCGAAAGTGGGAATTAGCAAGCATTGGTCAGGGTTGTACATCCCCCCCCATCCCTCCATTTGCTTTAAATGCTGCACTATGGACAATAGACAATATGTTCAGGAGTAGGCCATTCAGCCCTTCGAGCCAGCACCACCATTCAATGTGATCATGGCTGATAATCCCCAATCAGTACCCTGTTCCTGCCTTCTCCCCATATCCCCTGACTCTGTTATCTTTAAGAGCCCTATCTAGCGATCCCTTGAAAGTATCTAGAGAACCTGCCTCCACCACCCTTTGAAGGAGAGAATTCTGAGAATGGACAAGAACAGAGAATGAGAATTCAGAGAATGGACAAGAACAGAAACTGTTTTGCCTGAAGACAGAATTGAACAGATTCATCAAAGTCTCGGTTAGGAGACGATTTTTGTTCAAGCCGCACAATGAACTTGTTACTCTTTCCTCTTTCTCAAAAGGCTATCAGCAGAGATTTACTTGACTTAAAAATCAGCTTAAGGTCACTCTGAGTTGCTGAGATGCAACAAGATGTTTTTTCCCCAGGGGCTATGCAGATCATGATTTATTTATGAAATAATTATGTAAGGTTTTGATTCTATCTCAATACAGATTACTAAGACAGGACTGTAAAACAGGCCAGTTTGTTGGTTCATATTTTGTTCAGTTTAGTTTGGAGATACAACATGGAAATGGACCCTTGACCCACCAAATCCATGCCGACCAATACTAAGACTATCCTCCACATAGAAACATAGAAAATAGGTGCTGGAGGAGACCATGCGGCCCTTCGAGCCAGCACCGCCAAAATCAGTATCCCGTTTCTGCTTACTCCCCATATCCTTTGATTCCATTAGCTCGAAGAGCTGTATCTAGCTCTCTACGGTCAATTCACAATTTTTACAGAAGCCAATTAACCAACAAATCTGTATGTCTTTGGAGCATGGGAGGAAACCAGTGCACCCAGGGAAAACCCACGTGGTCACAGGGAGAACGTACAAACTCCCTGCAGGCAGCACCCGTAGTCAGGATCGATCCCGGGTCTCTGGCTCTGTAAGGCAGCAACTGCCGCCTCAAACCACTGTTACCGTTATTGTTAAACATATGCAGGGTAGATGCTTTGGGAAGGGCTTTGTGCATGCAAGTTGTGTCTCACCAGTTAGACTGAGTTAATTTTGAAGAGGTGACCAAGATGATAAATAAGAGCAGTGGGGTAGATGTGTGAGAACGAACATTAGATGCTGGTTGACACCAAAGATTGAATCAAAATGCTGGAGTCACTCAATGGGACAGGCAGCATCTCTGGAAGGAAGGAATGGGTGACGTTTCTGGTGGAGGCGTGGATGTTATATACTGTACATGGACTTTAGCAAGGCTATTGACGAGGTACCTCCTGGTGGGCTGATCTGGAAGGTTAGATTGCATGGGATCTAGGGTGAGCTGGCTAGAGGTGCTGCATTTTGATAGATATAACTCAGGGTACAACTGGCACAGTAGATGCAATAGAAAAATACAGCTTTACAGTAGAAAACAGCACACAGAAGTGTAAATTGCTCGTTCTAAGCTTCCCCCCAGTCTAGTTTCAGTCAAAAATCCGAAATATTTAATTCAAACACACCTTTACTTCAATTATATAACAACCAAAAATCCTTGAACATTCACACAAGCAGCAATACAAAAAGCAGTTGGCACACTCTAAATCTTAACTTTCTAAATCTTAGTACACTCTAAATCTATTTACATACACAAAATATTTACACAATTCGGATCTGATATTAACACAAAAGCTAGATTTTTACAATTTACAAAATGATTTAACGTGCTAGCGCACAGTTTACGAACACTCGATCTCAACGGCGCGTCATGCTGTTATCAATCAGTGAACCTATCCCTCCGATACCAAAGATTTTACCCTTCCTAGTTACTCTTTGCTGAGGGGGACTACTCCTTAAATGACTACTTTTCCTCCCGAATGTTACTATACTCACGCTAAGACTGGACTTCTATAGGGGGACCTCTATCCCTCCTCTCTAAGTTCTACAGAATCAGGAGTACCCTTCGCATTCGGATTACTTTACACCAAGTAAATCAGGTTTCCGCCTCTCAGTTCCTCTTCGCTATCAGGTACTAATCAACAATCGATCAGAGGGTTACTATTCACGGTTGATCAGCCGCTATTCGGAATCGATCACGAACATGCACAAACCTCTAAGTTCTATCTGAACATAATTCGAATTCTACCATACGGGCAGAACTTCAATGTGAAATTCTAAATTTGGAAATTTGATTCTGCAAATCTAGACTCTTTCTCGAACTCCTAGTTTTAGTGTGTATCCCTCCACATACACGGGCTCTCGAATTCAAACTAAATTGCCCAATTAAATCCTGAATTGACCAGAGTATTCTCAGCCAATCTATACTCTAGCCACCGAGCCCAGTACCTTTACGCGATTCCTCATCCGTCGCTCCAGGGAGGGACTCAGATATCTTCACGCAGACAGCCCTCTCTGCTGGGCACCAGGGGTTCTGCGCCTAGCCTCTTCGCGCTGGCAGTCTATGGCGCTTTTCGAACCCTCCTTTCCAATCAGCGCTCCTGGCAAAGATAGATCAATAGGTAGACCAGACCTGTGTTTCAATACCCTACCAATTAGATACCAAATCTGGAGAGTGGGCCACCTCTCGCCCAATGAAGCACGTCAGCCTCCCGGTGAAGCTCTGGCTAGCGAAGTGCCGAAAATCAATGCAAACACCGCACAGTGGTCCCGATTTCTGCACTCGCGATCGAAACAGCTCAACACCCTTGATCGGAAATTTGTGTTTGGAGGTCCGTTGTGATCACGGCCGAGCCCTCAATGTAAATTGCTCGTTCTAAACTTCCCGACAGTCAAAAATCACTGAGTCAAGCACTTGCGCATCTAAACTTCATTTTGACAAAACACAATAGAGTTCCCACTACCGTACCTAACCACCGCGGGTTTGATCCTCGTATCTGCCTGATCAAGCCCTCTTGGCCTCGCTCAAACAGAGACACTCCAGAAAGTCATGCAGTCCTAAGCGCTCTCCCAGAGGATGAACACAGCACCTCGTGGTAGCGGCCTTTTATGGGTCCCCGGATCTCGAGGGGTCAACCACATGGGGATGGTCTCTTTAGAATCCAATAACAGATATTGATTAACCCCGTACATGGCAGACATTTCCCTAACCCAATAATATAGTGGCTAATACATTGTCTTCAAACAGTGTTTCTCAGAGGAAACGAACATCGCAACATGTACCCTGATGTGCAAGAAAACCAGACAAGGCTCAATATTTAATCCAATCAACATCCAGCAAAGTAAAGCTTTGCAACATTATTTAAAATGTGTATGTCAGGTTTGCATTCATCCAATCCGTTCAATGCATTTTGCACCTAATTGTCAGGGTCTGCAGATGTTCCCTTTCTCTTCCTGAAGCTCTGATCTAGGCTCTAGACAAACTGGTACCAGTCTGCAGCTTGTCCCTTTTCTACAGAGAACACTTTTAAATTGACCAAATGGCCTAGCAGCCCAGAGGCCTGCTCAATTTTAGGGTCCTAGCTTCTCCAATTTGGCCAGGATTAACAGAAGGATCAGTTTAATAGTTTATCATTTTTTCGGTATCTTGCTCAATATGTATCTCACAATCAACACCAAAAGGAGATTAACAGATCATTATCCTACTCTATATTGCAAGTCCAATTGACCTTGAGGAAGTGAGTTACTCCATGACAGGCCAGCTTTACTGTTATTGCTTTAGGTGATTACTTTAATTCCAGGCCAGTTGAAGGGATGAAGTCTTTGGTACCAAACACCTCATTTGGGATGGCTGCCTCAAGCAATAGTCTGGTGCACACAAGGACACAGCTGTAAACAATCCTTATTTTCAGATCATGTGAAATAGGAGTCGTTGTCAATTCCAATTACGCAGACCCGTGATGAAAATAATGGTAAGAACTCAAGGCTTGAGGCTGGTGCAATGTGGGGGCAGAATAGATGGCTGTTTCCAGACCGAGCATAGTATATTTACAATTTGTGAAGTGCTTTGATCTAGTTAAGATATGATAACTAGGTTTTATTAATAATGTCAACCCATCTTAATTTGACAAAGCAAAGTGTACAGGGTGATCGCTGGTTGGAGCGGACTCGGTGGGCCGAAGAGCTTGTTTCCTCACTGTATCTCTAAAGCCTATATCTCTGTATCTCTAAAGTCTAAAGTCAAGGCATAATAATGTTGAATTTCACTGTACCTTAATTGGTATGTGACAATAAAATACAGTTGAACCTTTGAACCTTTGAAGATAAATTGAGTCAGAAAGTTGTACCAAAGATCATAGAGTGGAGCAAGATAGTCCACTCAACGAAAAATCCGTAGTAGGTCATGGGTAAAATTTAGCGCCATTTCTGTAACCGGCTTCCGTCTCTTCTCTAGTATCTTTGCTTTGGTCATGGCGTCTTCATATCGCTATTATTTTACCAAATACCACACAAATCATTTTTTTTTGGTCTCTCCTCTTGGCCTCTAGTGTAAAACCCCACATCGTCCCCTCTCTCTCTCTCTCACGCGTTTGCTACTTTATCTCCCCCTGTTTCATTTCAGTCTCTCCGTCTGCCCACCTCTCCCCGACCCACCTCTCTCTCCTCTCCTCGCATTCTGACCCGCTGGTCCCAGCAGTTCTCTCTCTCTCCTCCCCCGATCTCTCCCTCTACCCTCTCTCAAGCTGTCTCTGGTTCTGACCCCATCCTTTCCCTTGCTCTTCCCCCTCCTCCTCACTTTCCTTCCATGACCTCTCTCCACTCCCCTCTGTCTCGCAGTGTCCACCTTCGCCTCTTCCTATTGTCTGTTCTTCCCTCCCTCTCCCTTCTATCCTCTCCTTCCCCTTCTCACTCCTCTTCCTTCCCCATCCCTGTCCCCCTCTCTCCTTTCCACCCTGTCTCCCCCTTCCTCTCTCCCTCCTCGTTCTCACCTTCCCTCCCTCTCTCTACCCCTCTTTCTCCCCGTCCCCTCTCTCTCCCTCTCCTCATGTCGGCTTCCTCCCCTCTCGCCACTTCCCTCTCTCTCCCCCTCCCTCCCTCCTCTCTCTGCCTGCTCCCTCTCCCTTCCTCCCTCCCACTCCTCTCTCTGTGACAAAGATCATAGATGCTCTGTGAGTTACCTCATGCTCCCCAGTGAGATGATTCCTGGTGTGTTTGTTTAACCCTCTCTGGTATCCCTACTGTGGGATTCCGGTAGCAGAGTTCCGTGTACTGAAACTCCACCCTGACTCAATAACTTATCTTCTGGTAAGTGTATTATAATAAACATAATATTACATAGTGTCCAAGCAAAGATACTATAAACATACAACAAACGTAGTAAACACAAACTGTTCCCCCGCAACGCTGATTACACTGCGAGAGGCATAACTGAAGTCAGGTCGGGTTTACTGAAATGGCGGAAGTTACGCTCCGTTGTGTACTACACATCAGTCCATTGGATTTTGCAGGAGTGGTCTATCTTGCTCCGCTCTATGATCTTTGAGTTGTACAGCGTAGAAACAGACCTTTCGCCCAAACAAGTTCCTTAACTGAGCTAGTCCCACTTGCTGGTCCATATAGCTCTAAAACGTTCCCATTCATGTACCTGCTGCTGTGATGTTCTCCCTAATAAACTATTCCCCTGCCATTCCCCTTTCAGGGAATAGGGGGATACGGACTACTTTCAGACAGATGGGATTACCTAGATTGTCATCATGGTTGGTCAAGGAGCCTGTTCCTGTGATGTACTGTGTAGGAAGGAACTACAGATGCTGGTTTAAACTGAAGATAGACACAAAAAGCTGGTAACTCAAAGGGACAGGCAGCATCTCTAGAGAAAAGGAATGGGTGACGTTTTGGGAAGAAGGGTGTCGACCCATTCCATCTCTCCAGAGATGCTGCCTGTCCCGCTGAGTTACTGCAGCTTTTTGTGTCCATCTCCTGGTGCTGTACTGTTCTTTAATGTCAAGCCAATGCATGGCAACAAATCAAACCGCCAGAACACAATTGTATTCAATATATGGCAAAAGGAAATCACCAAATAAGCATCAGCGGCAAACTTAGCGGATTGTTTTTTCTAAAAAGGCGTTGTTTGTAAAGGAAGCGCTAAATAGCAAACATGAAATCTGCTGTGCTGGCCATCAATCTGGGTGTCTAATGAGATCAGTAATAAGGAGGTAACCCATAACAATATCACATTTTGTAACCTGGCAAAGCATGCAGTGAGAGCAGAGATTCAATCATTTAGATGTCAAAAAGCATCATGTCATTGCTGTTAGTATAAAATTGGATCATCAGGAAAATGCATCAGTCACAGGCACCTGCACATTTTTTAAATAGGTTTCTTTACCAGTTTGTGTTAGGAAGTCTTTACAGCTCTGAAATTACAGCGACATTTCGCTTGGGTTATAAACATGACCCAAGGCATTATTTTAATTCTCGTATCTGAGCCCTGCATTTACGTTCTCCTGTGCGGCACGGTGGCGCAGCGGTAGAGTTGCTGCCTCACAGCATCAGAGACCCGGGTTCCATCCTGACTACAAGTGCTGTATGTACGGAGTTTGTTTGTTCTCCCCGTGAACTCCGTGTGTTTTCCCTGGGATCACCGGTTTCCTCCCACACTCCAAAGGCGTATAGGTTTGTAGGCGAATTGGCTTGGGATAATTGTAAATTGTAGGATAGTGTTAGTGTGTGCGGACCTGGTGGACTGAAGGGTCTTTCTCTGCGATGTATCTCTGAGATAAAACTAAAAACAAAATCTATCATCTCTAACCTAAAATAAGCAGAGGAACCTCTGGGAACTCACAGATCTACTGCAGATTATGGATACATGTCTATCTCAGCTGTTACACACCTCAAACGAACTGAGACAAATGCTACAAATTGACCTGTTGGCTGCCTGATGAAACTGGCGCTAATTAAAAGATTTTAGCTGACCTCTGTACACCAGTTTTTACTGGCATGACTGGTGCCATGTTTTAGAGTTAATCAGCCCAGTTTTACTAAATTCTTCTTATCTGTCGTCTTTGTAAGCAGTCCATCAGGATCGAAGAGGGCTTAGTATCTGTTGCATAACAGGCTGGTTGCAAGGTCTTACAATAATCTGATATTGTTAATATAATTGAGACCATCTTCCAAGTATTAGTATAACCTGAAATCTGTTAGCTTGCTTGTGTATTTATACCGTGGCATCACTAGTATAATTGGGGCTGGGTCTATCAATCTGGTGCTACTGCAGCCTGTATCTGTGCCAGGGCTAAGGCAGCCAGGCTCTCACTGTAACCTAATATTTAGTTTAGTTTAGAGACTTTGTTTAGAAGTGTGAAAATAGGTCCTTCAGCCCCCCAGATCTGCACCGACCAATGTTCACCCATTCACACTAGTCCCATCATGCACACTTGGAACAATTTACAGAAGCCAATTAACCTGCATCTTTCGAATGTGGGAGGAAACCGGAGCACCCGGTGAAAACCCACACAGTCACAATGAGAACGTACAAAATGCACCTGAGGTCAGGATTGAACCAGGGTCTCTGGTGCTGTACGGCAATAACTCTAACACTGCGCCACGGTAGTATATCTATTGTACAGCTGAAGCCATCAACCTAGTGTTGTAATAACATAGTACCCGTAGTAGAATTGGGAACTTGACAATTTGGTGTCACTATATCCGAGTATCCATCATGACTGGGACTATAAGCCCAGTTTTACAATACATCTGGGACCATCAGACCAGAGTTATAATAACCTGTTATCTATAGTATAGCTAGGACTGTAAGAACAGTATACATTGGCATACAGTACAATCCCAAGGAGAGATACTAGGTTAAATATAATCTGGTACTGATCTATTCCTCTCATGATTTTATACACCTCTATAAGATCACCCCTCATCCTCCTGCTCTCCAACGAGTAGAGTCCCAGCCTGCTCAACCTATTTAATAGCCTAGGAGTGTAGGAAAGAACTGCAGATGCTGGTTTAAATCGAAGATAGACACAAAATGCTAGAGTAACTCAGACTCTCCAGACTTTACATGGTTGCATCTGTTCCATCCACCAAACTGCCTTCTCTCCAGAGATGCTGCCTGTCCTGCTGAGTTACTCCAGCATTTGGCGTCTCTCTTCTCTTTAATGGCCTGATGGTTGTTGACTGAAGCTGAAGCTGTCCCTGAACCTGGACGTTGCAGGTTTTTTGGCTCCTGTACCTTCGTTCCGGTGGCAGGACTGAAATGAGTGTGTGGGCAGGGTGGTGTAGGTCCCTGATGATGCTTGCTGCCTTTTTGAAGCAGCGACTCCTGTAGATCCCTTCGATTGTGGGGTGGTCAGTGGCTGTGATGGACCTGCAGTGCCCTCCATAATGTTTGGAACAAAGACCCTTAATTTATTTATTTACCTCTGTACTCCATAATTTGAGATTTGTAATGTAAAAAATTCACATGTGGTTAAAGTGCACATTATCAGATTCTATTAAGGCCAGTTTATACATTTTGGTTTCGCCATGTAGAAATTACAGCTGTGTTTATACATAGTCCCCCCATTTCAGGGCACCATAATCTTTGGAACACATGGCCTCACAGGTGTTTGTAATTGCCCAGGTGCGTTTAATTGCCTCCTTAATGCAGGTACAAGAGAGCTCCCAGCATCTAGTAGTTTCCAATTTTCACAGATGGATCAAAGGACCCAGTAGCTGAAACAACAGGGGCGGCTGTGGTAGTCCAGGGGATGAATGTTGAGCTTTACAAAAGAACAAATAACTATTTGACAGTATATACAGTGGAACTGTACGCTATTTTGAAGGCAGTTCGGTGGATGGAACAGATGCAACCATGTAAAGTATTAATATGTAGCGACTCATTATCTGCAATCCAGAGTATTGGGTCTGGTGCATCCCATAGGCGGCCTGACTTAGTGGATGAAATCCTGCTACTATTAAGCCAAGTGACAAGGAGGGGCAGTGACGTGACTTTGTTGTGGGTCCCAGCACACATTGGTGTTCAAGGGAATGAAAAGGTGGATAAATTAGCAAAGGAGGCTGTAAAAAAAAAGAAACATAAACTTACAACTATCCAAATCTGAAGGAAAACACATTGTGTGGAATAAAATAAATCAGGAATGGCAACAATACTGGGAACAGGAGACAAAGGGGAGACACCTCTATTCGCGACAAAACAGAGTGGGCATTACAGCAAGAAGAGGAGACAGAAAGAGGACATGATCATTGAAATGAGGAAAATTGGATTGACAGAAATATCAGTAAAGAACATTCTAGAGTGTGGAGGGAAAGGAAAAGGAATAAAGTTGCTGTTTGATTTCTTGAGGGCCTCTGGGCTTATAAAAAGGATATAATGTAAAGTCATGAGTACTGTGGAATGAAGCCAGAAGGTGGCAGCAATGCAACATTGCGGATGCCGGCTGCCGTAAAACTCCAAAGAAGAAGAAGAAGTCTTTCCTCCAGTCTTTCCATCACCTTTGGAAACTTGTATTGCTGTTTATTAACATGAGGACCAAAGTTGTGCCAATGAAAGTCAAAGAAGCCATTATGAGACTGAGAAACAAGAATACAACTGTTAGAGACATCAGCCAAACCTTAGGCTTACCAAAATCAACAGTTTGGAGCATCATTAAGATGAAAGAGAGCACTGGTGAGATTACTAATCATAAAGGGACAGACAGGCCAAGGAAGACCTCCACAGCTGATGACAGAAGAATTCTCTATATTAAAGAAAAATCCTCAAACACCTGTCCGACAGATCAGAAATACTCTTCAGGAGTTGGATTTGTCAATGACCACTATCCATAGACGGCTTCATGAACAGAAATACAGAGGCTACATTGCAAGTTGCAAATCACTGGTTAGCTGCAAAAATAGGATGGCCGGGTTACAGTTTGCCAAGAAGTACTTAAAAGAACAACCACAGTTCTGGAAAACGGTCTTGTGGACAGATGAGATGAAGATTAACTTATATTAGAGTGCTGGCAAGAACAAAGTATGGAGGAGAGAAGGAACTGCCCAAGATCCAAAGCATACCACCTCATCTGTGAAACACGGTGGTGGGAATGTTATGGCCTGGCAGGGCCGAATTTACCTATAGGCTTCATAAGCTGAAGCCTAGGGCCTCAAAATCTAGGGGGCCGCCGGCCAAGGTGTTTTTTTTCCCCAGAGTAAAGAAAATCCTGACAAAAAAAGAAATTGGAGTGCTATCAGCGTTTCCACTTTGACGGAAATTACTTGAAATTCTGGTTCCGGCCCGCTGGAAGTTTTGGGGGAAAATATTGCGACCATCCGTGCCTGCGCAGTTGGAGGAAACCGGTGACGCAGTAGCGACGCAAAATGACGCTCTCTCCCCGTGCAGTGGGCCCGGGCGGGTTCAGATCTCCAGTTGCACTCCACACAATCACCTCGATGCCTCTTGTTTACCAAAGACCCTAGGTGTCTACTCCAGGTAAGTAGTGGAATATTGCGTTGCGGGAGTGCCCGTTTCTCCGGGCCAGGGGGGGGGGCTGCGGTGTCTGCGGCGTGGAGTCAGAGCCTCGCTGCTTGCGAGGGAGGGGGATGTGAGAGGGGGAAAGGGGGGTTGAGACAGAGAGGGGGAGAGAGTGGGAGGAGAGAGAGAGAAGGGGAGAGGAGGAGAGAGAGACGGGGAGAGAGAGATAAAGAGAGAGGGGGGGAGAGAGAGATGGAGGGAGAGAGAGAGATGGAGAGAGAGAGGGAGGGAGAGGGAGAGAACAAGAGATAGAGAGAGAGGGAGGGAGAGAGAGATGGAGGGGGAGAGAGATGGAGAGAGAGAGAGAGAGAGAGAGATGGAGGGAGGGAGAGAGATGGAGGGATGGGGAGAGAGATGGAGGGAGAGAGAGAGATGGAGGGATGGGGAGAGAGATGGAGGGATGGGAGAGGGGGAGAGAGGGATGGAGGAGAGATGGAGGGATGGGGAGAGAGAGATGGAGGGATGGGGAGCGAGAGATGGGGGGGGGGAGAGAGAGAGGGGGGATGGGGGAGAGAGATGGAGGGAGGGGGAGAGAGATGGGGGGGTGGGGGGGAGGGAGGGGGAGAGAGATGGAGGGAGGGGGAGAGAGATGGAGGGATGGGGAGAGAGAGATGGAGGGATGGGGAGAGAGAGATGGAGGGAGGGGCAAGGAGGAGGGGGGAGAGGGGATTATCTTTAGTGAGATTGAAAAATTAAGGAAGGTTTTAGAGCAATTATATTTTCTCCTCCATATGATGCCCCACCCTGGCCTGGCATTTGCTGTTTAAGTGGTTTACAGCTGTGGTGTAATTGTAATACAAAAAACATTTTTTTGATATCTTTTACTTTGGTAGTAAATGTAGGTTTTACAGGATTTCCACTTAAAACTCACTGCTTGAAAGGAGTAAAAGTGGAATTGAAGAATTTCTCCAGCTGTCTCCCTGTATTGGTTGTATTTTGATATATTAAGAAAGGAGACACCAAAATCCTTGCAGTTATGCGTGCACATGGACACAAATAAATAATTATGAATAATGCACGAATATCAAGAGGCATATTCCTTCCTCTGTTATTCACCTGGCCCCTGGTTACCATCCAAATCAATATCCTTACTGTTCGATGATGAGTCAGTACACAGTACAGATCTCCCAAAATGAACCAGACGATTCGTAACAAAGCCTGAAAACCCACCACTGCTCAACAGTGAAAGCAGTGTGCGGCACGGTGGCGCAGCGGTAGAGTTGCTGCCTTACAGCGCTTACAGCGCCAGAGTCCCGGGTTCGATCCCGACTACAGGTGCTGTCTGTACGGAGTTTGCACGTTCTTCCCGTGACCACGCTGTTTTCTCCAAGATCCTTTGTTTCCTCCCCCACTACAAAGACGTACAGGTTTGTAGGTTGATTGGCTTGGGTTTGCATACTTGGTATGCGCTGGGCTACATTTCACTGCCCAATGTTGGCATAGTTCTATCAGGTTAGGAAGGAGTGGAGGGCTCCATTGACTGGGATGTAGATGAGCCAATTTAGACTTTCTTTTTATCATTATGCTGTTTCCAACATTTGCTGGGTTTACTCAGTTAATTTTCACAACCCATCTAGGTGGGTATGAATACATCCTCGAGGTTTAACCAGCCACTGTAGAACCATATACTCTGAAAACAGGTCCCAACCTGAAACGTCACTTCTCCATGTTCTCCAGGGATGTGGCCTGACCCGCTGAGTTACTCCAGGATTTTGTGTCTTTCCTTGGTAAATCTGCATCCGCAGTTACTTTTTTCTACATGTAGATTGGTTGTTCAATTCACAGCTGCCCTAGCAATAGTGGTTCCCATGTAGGTGGAAAGGAAGTGATATTTCAACGTCTCTGTGTATGGCGGGAAGAATAAGCTGAGAGGAATTCTACTCCAAGCCCTTCCCGTGATGTCTCCTGGTGTTAGAAAAGGAGCAAATGAAACTTAGCTGTAAGATACAATCCCCTTCACTCACGAACAAGGTGATCTGCGGTGATAGCGAGGGTGTGCAAAGGAAACCTAGAGAGATACAGCCCACAATTAGGCCCTTTGGCCCACTGAGTGTGTGCTGGCCATCAACTGCCCATTTACACTTACCCTACTTCAATCCAGCGTTTGCTATTCTCCCCACCTTCTCATCAACTAGATTCTGCCATTCACTTATGCATTAGGGACATTAAAGCGGACAATGAACACACCAGCACACTGTTGGGATGTTAGAGGAAACCAGCGCTCCCGTAGCGAACCCATGCAGTCACAGAGAGAATCCTTCTATGCCTTGCCCATGAAAATGTCTTCTTTTTCTCTCTTGTATCAAAAACTAATTTATTTGATTACGAACACGATACAAAAATCAAAAAAAAACCAAACCGTGATGGCACACCGAAACCATTATATTACAAAATCATCAAATTATTCAGACACTAAATTCAAACAACTTTGTTACAAATATACCAAATAACTACTATACATAGAAACATAGAAAATAGGTGCAGGAGGAGGCCATTCGGCCCTTCGAGCCTGCATCGCCATTCAATATGATCATGGCTGATCATCCAACTCGGTATCCTGTACCTGCCTTCTGTCTATACCCCCTGATCCCTTTAGCCACAAGGGGCACATCTAACTCCCTCTTAAATATAACCAATGAACTGGCCTCAACTACCTTCTGTGGCAGAGAATTCCACAGATTCACCATTCTCTGTGTGAAAAATGTTTTCCTCATCTCGGTCCTAAAAGACTTCCCCCTTATCCTTAAACTGTGACCCCTTGTTCTGGACTTTCCCAACATCGGGAACAATCTTCCTGCATCTAGCAAATATGTCCCCCTCTAACTGAGGCCACGCGCCAACTCTCGGACACCTCCTCCTACTTACCCCTGGACCATGACCCCACTGACGAGCACCACGCCACCATCTCCAGCACCATCACCAACTTCATCCACTCCAATGCCCTACCCGACCGAGCCTCCAACCTCATCGTTCCCCAGCCCCGCACAGCCCGGTTTTACCTTCTCCCTAAAATCCACAAACCTGACTGTCCCGGAAGACCCATTGTCTCTGCCTGTTCGTGCCCCACCGAACTCATTTCCAAATACCTTGACTCCATCCTATCACCCTTGGTTAAATCCCTCCCTACCTATGTTCAAGACACCTCAGACACTCTCCGTCGTCTCCGCGCATTCCATTCTCTAGGCCCTCACCCCCTCATCTTCACCATGGACGTCCAATCACTATACACCTCCATCCCCCACCACGATGGTCTCATAGCCCTCCGGTTCTTCCTCGACCAGAGAAGCAACCTATACCCAGCCACTGACACTCTCCTCCGCCTAGCGGAGCCGGTCCTTACCCTCAATAACTTCACGTTCGACTCCTCCCACTTCCTCCAAATACAAGGCGTAGCTATGGGCACACGCATGGGCCCCAGCTATGCCTGCCTATTTGTAGGTTACGTCGAGCAATCCTTGTTCAATACATACCAGGGCCCCATCCCCGACCTCTACCTCCGCTACATCGACGACTGCTTTGGTGCCACCTCCTGCACCCGCACACAACTGACTGACTTCATCCACTTCACCACTAACTTCCATCCGGCACTCAAATAAACCTGGACCATTTCCGACACTTCCCTACCATTCCTTGACCTCACTATCTCCATTGCAGGTGATAGACTTCTGACCGACATACACTATAAACCCACTGACTCCCATGGCTATCTGGACTACACTTCTTCCCACCATGCTTCCTGTAAGGACTCCATCCCCTACTCCCAATTCCTCCGTCTACGCCGCATCTGCTCCACGGATGAGGCGTTCCACACCAGGACATCTGAACTGTCCTCATTATTCAGGGAACGGGGGCTCCCCTCCTCCACCATAAATGAGGCTCGCACCAGGGTCTCTTCCATACCCCGCAACCCTGCTCTCTCTCCCCATCCCCCCCCACTCGCAACAAGGGCCGAGTCCCCCTAGTCCTCACCTTTCACCCCACCAGCCGTCACATACAAAAAGTAATCCTCCGTCAGTTTAGCCACCTCCAACGTGACCCCACCACTCGCCACATCTTCCCATCTCCCCCCATATCTGCCTTCCGCAAAGACCGCTCCCTCCATAACTCCCTTGTCAATTCTTCCCTTCCCTCTCGTACCACCCCCTCCCCGGGCACTTTCCCTTGCAACCGCAAGAGATGCAACACATGTCCCTTTACCTCCCCCCTCGACTCCGTTCAAGGACCCATGCAATCGTTCCAGGTGCGACAGAGGTTTACCTGCATCTCTTCCAACCTCATCTATTGCGTCCGCTGCTCTAGATGTCAGCAGATCTATATTGGTGAGACCAAGCGGAGGTTGGGCGATCGTTTCGCCGAACACTTCCGCTCGGTCCGCAATAACCAAGCTGACCTCCCGGTGGCTCAGCACTTCAACTCCCCCTCCCACTCCGTCTCCGACCTCTCTGTCCTGGGTCTCCTCCATGGCCACAGCGAGCAGCACCGGAAATTGGAGGAACAGCACCTCATATTCCGTTTGGGGAGTCTGCATCCTGGGGGCATGAACATCGAATTCTCCCAATTTTGTTAGTCCTTGCTGTCTCCTCCCCTTCCTCAGTCCCCCTGCTGTCTCCTCCCATCCCCCAGCCTTCGGGCTCCTCCTCCTTTTTCCTTTCTTGTCCCCGCCCACCCCCCGCCCCCGATCAGTCTGAAGAAGGGTTTCGGCCCGAAACGTTGCCTATTTCCTTCGCTCCATAGATGCTGCTGCACCCGCTGAGTTTCTCCAGCTTTTTTGTGTACCCCCTCTAACACTACCTGGGCGTGGACGTAAGCCCGGTAAAGGGGCAAGTATCTGGCTCGGGCAAAGCCCTCTTCCGCCTGGCACCGTGACTCGCGGATGGCCAGCTTGGGCCATAAACACTAAATATCTTTAGCTTTTATGACAAATGATGCTGTGCTGCTTAAAGCTAAAATGGTTCATCGAAAGAGGCGCTAAGCATTATGTTTTAGTGGTGTCTTTTGGAGGAGAAAGATGGAGACATTTTAGAGGGATGGTGTTCCAGAAGTTAGAACCCTGGCAACTTGAAGGCTTGACCACCAATTAAAAAATCTAATTAATGTAAGGTTAGTGAATTTTAACTGGTCTCGTTTGCCTGTGTTTGACCCATATCCCTCTAAATTGTTTCTCTCCATTCATCTGTCCAAACGTCTTTTAAATGTTGTAATTGTACCTGCCTCAATAACTACCCCTGGCAGCTCGTTCTATATTCCCACTTTCCTTTGTGACGTTCTTGTGAAATCTTTCCCCTTTCCTCTTAAACCTGTGCCCTCTAGTTCTTTATTTCCGCAAGCATAGGAACGAGATTGTGTGCATTCAGGCTTTCCCATGCCCCTCATTAGTGCTTTTTTTGTATACAAAAACATGTCAGTACATACCTTTTGATAAATATCCGTGTCAAATAACTGGAAAACGAAAGAATGAGGTTTAACTTTTCAAAGATGCCATACAGGCATGCACCATCACAAATAAAGCAGTGTTAGTCTGAAGAAGGGCTTCGACCCGAAACGTCACCCATTCCTTCTATCCACAGAAGCTGCCTGACCCGCTAAGTTACACCAGCATTTTGTGTCTTTCTTCGGTTTAAACCAGCATCTGCAGTTCCTTCCTACCCAAATAAAGTAGTGCTCTCCATGATGTTGTACACTTCCTTTCAGGTGACCCCTTCAGTGATCTTGGGAATCAAATCCTAGGCTGCCTAACCTCTTCCTCACAAATGTCAGGAAAAGTGAAAATTCAGAGGACTGGGAGAGCCATTTAATAAAACATCACAGTGATGAAAAGAAGCTAATAAAACCCATGAAGGGAACATTTAAAAGAACAAGGGATATCAAAGCCACAGCAACGTGTTTTCTAAATATAGGATCAGAAACACATCAAGACAATTATGTCATGTAATTAGATTGTAGCTGATCTGCACCTCCGTTCTATATAGCTCTCTTTGATTTGTGCTCTTTGATACTTTTCGCAAGTAAATCTATTAATCTCCACCTTGAAATTGATAATTGTGCCGGCTTCCACAGGCTTGTGGAGGAGCAAGTTACAGACTTCAACGGTCTGTTTCTAAAGGGCCTATCCCACTTACGCGACCTTTACAGGCGACTACTGGCACCCGTGATAGGTCGCTGAAATTTTCAACGTGTTGAAAATTCAGCGGCGACCAGAAAGACGCTACGACTCTTTGGAGACCTCCCACGACCATAAGAGACCTCTCACGACCATACAGGCGACCCCTGGCGACGTGTCGCGGGTGACCTCTCACGACCATAGGAGACGTAGGAGACTATGGTCATGAGAGGTCTCCAAAGAGTCGTAGCGTCTTTCTGGTCGCCACTGAATTTTCGACGTCGAAAATTTTGGCGACCTATCACGGGTTCCGGCAGTCGTGTAAGTGGGATGGGCCCTAAATATCACTTTTGAGTGGACAGTTCTAGGAACCGAGAGCCAAATATACTATAGGCTGGATGGCCAGTTCGATCCTGACAATGGATGCTGTCTATACGGAGTTTCTCCCTTCTCCCTGTGAACACGTGGGTTTTCTCCAGGTACTCTGGTTTCCACCCACATTCCAAAGACGTGCTGGTTTGCAGGTTAATTGGCTTCTGTAAATTGTAAATTGTCCCTAGCGTGTAAGATAGTGCTAGTTTATGGGGTGATTGATGGTCAGCACGGACTCGGTGGGCTGAAGGGCCTGGTATTGCCCAGCATCTACAATGTCTCTCAAGTCTCCAAAGGCCTGATAGTCAAAGTGATTAATTGTCATATGTACTGAAAACAGACCAAGACATTCTTACTTGCAGCAGCACAACAGGCCTGAGAACACAGCACTCATAGATAACATAATAAACAAAAAAGTATTGAATTTTCTTTGACCAAATTATTTTTGGTGTAAAAATGAAGCCCAATATTCTTGCAAAACAAAAGCCTGAAGTCCCTAGTGCGATCAAGATTCAAGAGAGTTTATTGTCATGTGTCCCAGACAGGACAATGAAATTCTTGCTTTGCTTCAGCACAACAGAATATGGTAGGCATGAATAAATACAGAACTGATCAGTGTGTCCATATACCATTGAATATATATCATGATAGTTCATAATTTAGTTGGTGTTTGCAGTGTTTGGGAACCTGATGGTTGCTGGGAAGAAGCTATTCCTGAAACTGGAGGTCATAGTTTTGGGACTATTATACCTTTCCGGTGGCAGGTATGTAATGCCATGGCTAGGGTGGTGTGGGTCCTTGATGATGCTGGGCACTTTTTTGGGGCAACGCCTTGTATGGATAGAATGGTCGTCAATTTGAAATATAAACTTTAATTTTAGGTGCTGGAGTAACTCAGCGGATCAGGTAGTATTTCTGCAGAAAAAGGATAGGTGACGTTTCGGGTTGGGACCTTTCTTCCTTTGCAAGAAAGACCTTTCTTCCTTTGACGTTCCTGAAACGTCAAGGTTTACTACCTGAAACGTCGCCTATCCATTTTCTCCAGAGATCCTGCCTGTCCTGCTGAGTTACTCTAGCTTTTTGTATCTATCTTCTGAATAAACTAGCATCTGCAGTACCTTTTTATTAGATTTAATTTTAAGATGTATGTTTGTACTTGATTCCCCGCACCCCAACACCCCCCCCCCCCCCCACTATTTTTTCTTTATCAGATCATAGTTAACTTCTAAGGTACCTTCAGCATCGAACCATGCATCAGCTTTGGATGTTACTCAGTTTAAATGATCTTGTAGACTAAATTCAGGTTGCATTAAGTGGTGGAGGGGACAATGCAAAACTCTGGGTACCGAGTGCTGCTTGGCTGTCACTAGTGATGTGTTGCACCTTCTGCATTGCATTGATAGCACTGAAGCGGCCAGTGCAGGATTCACAACAGTAGGACTCTCTTTCATTTGCACGTTCATCCGAGAGTTCATTTGATTAAAATATATCCATTGCCAATTCACCTTCCTATAAGGGCGGCACAGTGGCGCAGCAGTAGAGTTGCTGCCTTCCAATGCCAGAGACCCATCTTCGATCCTGACTACGGGTGCTGTCTGAACGGAGTTTGTGCGTTTCTCCCGTGACCACGTGGGTTTTCATCGGGTGCACAGGTTTCCTCCCACACTTCAAAGTGCAGGTTTGTAGGTTAATTGGCTTCTGTAAATTGTCCCCAGCATGTAGGATAGAAGTAGCGTGCAGGCTCGGTGGACCTACAGGCCTATTTCCACGCCCTATCTCTAAAATTAAAACTGAACTAAAACTTAATTTGCAAGTTCTGCTCACTGTTAAATTAGTCACTGGCTACTGCCAAGAGACACCGTCATATGTCAACGAGTTCAGTGGGGTCACGAGGAACTGCAGATGCCGGTTTGCAAAAAAAAGACACAAAGTGCTGGAGTAACTCAGCAGGCCAGGCAGCATCTCTGGAGAACATGAATAGGTGATGTTTCGGGTCGGGACCCTCCTTCACCAGAGCGATGGTCTTCGTATTCGTCTCCTCATCCCTGAGGCTCATGTGAACCAGCTCCTTCTGTCCATTATTGTTCCAGCTCTGCTGCAGAGAACGATATGTAAATTGATACTGAAACAGCAAGTTTTATTTTAAGGACACAAAGTGCTGGAGTAACTCAATGAGTCAGGCAGCATCTCTGGAGTTACTCCAGCACTCCGTGTCCTTTTGTGTAAACCAGTGTTTACTGTTCCTTGTTTCTAAGTTTCATTTTAATAAGCTTTCTATTGACACATTCATTTATTTTCTGTCAGCTACTACCTTGATCATATTTACTGCTGGCAGAATTTAAAGCTTTCAGTCTCATAGCACGATGCAACGCAGCAGAAGGCCATTCAGCCTATTGTGTCTCTGCCAGCCCTTTGAAGGAGCTATCCATTTCGCTCCCATTTCCACTCCACTCTGCCCGTATCCCTTCACATGTCATCTTTTCAAGTATATGTCTATTTCTCTTTTGGAATTTATTATCCAATTTTCTTCCGTCGTGCGTTCCAGTTCATAATAAAAATCTTCTGTCCCTCTGGGTCCTTATTGACGGGGAAGAGAACAAAAGAAAAATGTTTCATAAAGAGATCCAAGTTCTCATGTTTTTTGTATTAATATTTCCTCTATTGTAAATTGATATTCAATGTCTTTCAAAAGGGAATTGACTCTCGACTCAAAAAGAACAATTGTAAAGTGACAGAGATAAAGGGCGGGGGTGTGGGGATAGATGTCTTGTTTTTGCTCAAAGCCATCAGTGACTTGAAGGCCCAAATGCCCCCTCCTACTCTGTTAGCATTCTCCGAAAGATGCGCTGAAATTGAAATGGCCGCCCCCTTCTCCGCTCCCGGGTGGGAGGGAGACGTGAGAGGAAGAGCCTGTCGTTCGTGCCCACTTGAGAGGCTGCAGGTCAGCACCATGTTAAACAGTACTATGCTCCAAACAGAATACAGCAGGGAGCACATTCTTTATTCAGGACTGGTGCTGCACCGCACACCAAGAGGCAAAGCCCTGCCCTGAAATATGATCCGTTTGCCATTCTCCCCCACTGTTGGAAAAACAATTATTATTTTTTAATGCAGCACACTGCTCCCTCTGTTTTCCTGTTGCACGGTGTGCAACATTTACATCTCATTGCTTAATTGCCCAATGCTGTGTTGCCAGGCACTTTGTACCTGGATCAACTCTCCTCGTATTAATTGGCTGAGCTTCTGACAAAACACTGCGAGTTTCAAGACCTGCTGCAGCTCAGAACTCTCTTCAAGGCCACTCGCCTTCCAGGAGAGCTACCTGCCATCCTGAGTGTAAATGAAGTGCTCAACACTGCCATACCCCACACGTACCCCAAAGGTCACTGCAGAAACCTTTCTGTCTGCAAATCATATTGAAAAGTGTCTGCATCTGTGTGTGAGAGAGGGAGAGAATGGGTGCGTGAGACTGTGTGTGTGTGTGTGTGTGCATGATAGATATATAGATATAGATATAGAGAGGAAACCAATGTGAGACGGACAGTGTTTGAGAGAGAGGGAGAGACTGCGTGAGAGACATTGTGTGTATATCTGAGACGACGGCTCCACGATGTTAGGCCCAACAACATCGGAGACCCGACAGGGAAAAAATCGGGTCCCCGTACAGGGAAGAGACTAATGGTTTCCCCCACCCCCACCCCAACCCCCACATATACACAGCTAAAGAAAAATAATAAAAACTAGATTCAAGACATACATTTAACAAGACAAAAATTTAAAAAAGACAGATGGACTGTAGTCGAGCCGCTGCCGATAGGCACAGCCACACCACACTCTATGTATTCTATGAATTTATTTGTGCCATAATTATCTTTTTCCGTCTGAAAAATATATTTTGACCGTTATACGCAAATACCTCAGTTAATGTGTGCATATATATATAATAATAATAATAATAAATTGTATTTATGGGCGCCTTTCAAGAGTCTCAAGGACACCTTACAAAAATTTAGCAGGTAGAGGAAAAACATGTAAGGGGAATGAAATAAATAGTAGAGACATGACTAGTACACAAAGTAAAGACAGAATACAATTCAAAACACAATGTGAGGCAATTAATGCACAGATGAAAAGGGAGGGGGACGTGGGGCTAAGGATAGGCAGAGGTGAGGAGATGGGTCTTGAGGCGGGACTGGAAGATGGTGAGGGACACGGAATTGCGGATCAGTTGGGGGAGGGAGTTCCAGAGCATGGGAGCTGCCCTGGAGAAAACTCTGTCCCCAAAACTGCGGAGGTTGGACTTGTGGATGGAGAGGAGACTGGCTGATGTGGATCTGAGGGACCGTGAGGGTTGGTAGGGGGAGAGGGGGTAAGTGAGAGAATGGGGGGGACAGATGGTGGAGGTATGTGAGGATCAGGATTTTGTAGGTGATCCGGTGGGAGATGGGAAGCCAGTGAAGTTGTTTGAGGACTGGAGTGATGTGATGCCAGGATTTGGTGTGGGTGATGAGTCGGGCAGCTGCGTTCTGGACCAGTTGGAATTGGTTGATGTAGGTGGAGCAGATGCCAAGGAGAAGTGAGTTGCAATAGTCCAGTCGGGAGGAGATGAAGGCATGGATGAGTCTTTCAGCAGCGGGCGGTGTGAGAGAGGGTCTGAGTTTGGCGATGTTGCGGAGATGGAAGAAGGAGGTTTTAATGACATGGCGGATGTGAGGCTCAAGGGAGAGGGTGGAATCAAAGATCACGCCAAGGTTGCTGGGGAGATGGGGAGACAGTGGTGCCGTCGATGGTGAGAGTGGGGTTATTGATTTTGCTGAGTGTGGCTTTGGAGCCTATGAGGAGGAACTCTGTCTTATTGCTGTTGAGTTTGAGGAACTTATGTTGCATCCAGGTTTTTATAGCTGACAAACAAGAGTTGATATGAGAGAGGGGGGGGGGTTGTGGGGGGATTTGGTGCCGAGGTAGATCTGGGTGTCATCAGTGTAACAGTGGAAGTCCAGGTTGAAGTGGCGGAGTATCTGAACAAGGGGGAGGATGTAGATGATGAAGAGGAAGGGGCCGAGTACGGAGCCTTGGGGAATGCCTTGAGTGACTGTGGCTGTAGCAGAGGTGTGGTTGTGGAGAGAGATGAAGTGGGATCTGTTGGAAAGGTAGGAACGGAGCCAGCTGAGTGCAGAGCCTTCAATGCTGAGGTCTTTCAGTCTGGTGAGCAGGATGTTATGGTTCACTGTATCGAAGACTGCGCTCAGGTCGAGGAGGATGAGGATGTTGAGGGAACCAGTGTCAGCAGAGGTGAGGAGGTCGTTGAGGACTTTGAGGAGAGCAGTTTCTGTGCTATGGAGGGGGCGAAAGCTAGATTGGAGGGGTTCAAGTAGGTTATACGCAAGGAGGTGGGAATGAAGTTGCGACGCAACAATACGCTCCAGGGTTTTTGAAAGAAAGGGGAGGTTTGAGATTGGGCGGTAGTTAATGAGAGAGGAGGGATCAAGACCAGGTTTCTTTAAGATTGGTGTGACAGCAGCAGTTTTGAAAGCGGAGGGGACAATTCCTTGGGACAATGAGGAGTTGAAGAGATTAGTGAGGTAGGGGCAGAGAACGGGGAGGCAGGACTTCAACAGGGGAGTGGGGAGAGGGTCGAGGGAGCAGGTAGTGGGTTTGGAAGAGCTGATGAGTTTGGAGATTTCAATAGTGGTGACCAGGTCAAACTGGGAGAGGAAGCAGTGTGGAGGAGGGGTAAGGAGGTCAGTGGAGATGTTGAAAGGAGGGGCCTTGGTAGGTGGTGGAGTAGATGCTGGGGAGTCGGGTACAGTGGATAAAGATTGATAGATGGTGCTGATTTTATCAGCGAAAAAGTGGAGGAATGAGTTGCAGAGATCCGGAGTAGAGGTAGGGAGAGTGTTGGCTCGAGGCTTGAGGAGGTTGCCCACTGTGGAGAACATATGTCTGTGTGTGTCTATGGGTGTGCTGTGCTTGTGAATGACTGTTGTGTATACGTATGTATGGGTTGCTGATTGTGTGCGCTTATGTCTGGATTGTGTGTGTGTTGCTTGTCTGTGTGCACTTGTTTTGATTACACATGTACGTACACGTCTGCATTTGTATGAGTGCATCTTGTTTGTGTGTGTTTTTGTGTGTGCTAAGATCTAAAAGTCCATGTCTCTAATGACCTTCAGACTCCAGCATCTTCTGACTGGAGTTTATAAGCAGCTACAAAAGTGTTGCATCCTAGGGGTTAGCGTGCACGGCTACAGCGGACTTGTTGAATACGTTTGTGTATTGGAGAGCAGGAGATTGGCACGGAAGTCAGTCATTGTCAAAATTAATTTCCATCAAACCAGTGGATTAGGAAACCAAGTAGATGAGCTGCATATCATATTTATATTTATTTGCGTGCACATTTCGGGCACAGTTGCTTGAGGCTTAATATTTCTTCTGGTGCTTCCAAGGAAAAAATTGATGGAAGCTAATTGCTGCATAGTGAAACTATCTGCTATCGAAATTTTGTTTTCCTGTAGATCCAGACTGAAGTTACCTTGATTCTCCCCAAACCAGAATTAATACTGTCATCAGTGTTGTTTTGTTTGTCAATTGATGGCAGAATTTCCTGAGCATGTTATTAGCACACTGTAGTAAAACGTACTGAGAGATAAACTGGGACCCATCGCGCGCGACACATCATTCTTCCTCCTTATTTTATCAGTTGTATAAGAAGGGTAAATTGAAGCTATTGAACTGCTGTTTAAGCACTGTAAGCCACACCAAGGTTCAGAAATGAGCGGGGTACCTCTTGATTGCCACCACTCCAAACAGTCACTTATTTTACCACCAGCTCTGTGTGTGTCATCTAATGTAGATAGATGTGCAGACAGATGACTGTAGTTACTCATTTAAGCCACTCTAATGGTAACTCACCAACCAGTGACCTCTACGATGATGAAAGACAAGGGGAGAATGTGCACTACCACTTGTAGATGCATCTCCGGCAGAGTGGCGAGCTGTAGAGTTGCTGCTTTACAGCGCCAGAAACCCGGGATTGATCCTGACTGTGGGTGCTGTCCATATGGAGTTTGTACATTCTCTCTGGGACTGCCTGTGTTTTAGACAATAGACAATAGGTGCAGGAGTAGGCCACACGACTCTTCAAGCCAGCACCGCCATTCAATGTGATCATGGCTGATCATCCACAATCAGTACCCTGTTTCTGCCTTCTCCCAATATCCCCTGTCTCCGCTATCTTTAAGAGCCCTGTCTAGCTCTCTCTTGAAAGTTTCCAGAAAACCAGCCACCACTGCCCACCGAGGCAGAGAATTCCAGACTCACAACTCTCTGTGTGAAAAAGTGTTTCCTCATCTCTGTTCTATATGGCTTGCCCTTATTCTTAAACTGTGGCCCCTGGTTCTGGACTCCCCCAACATCGGGAACATATGTTTCATGCCTCTAGCGTGTCCAAATAGCAATGTTACAAAATTTTGAGATTTAAAAAATCAAGTCTGCAATTTATCCCATCAGATAAAGCATAACAATAAGTTTAATTTGACACCTAATTCACTTTCATATCTCAAGTAATAAAAGAGTTATGGCCATTTTCATACTCGGAAATTAGCTTCTTGTTCCCTATTGATTTTCTATGGACATAACAAAAAAGCTGTGATCATGGACAGTCAAAAGCCCATAACCTTCTTAAAAATTAAGAGAACTGAATGAAATTTTCAGTTATCATAGATTGAACCATTCTGAAACAAATATAAAATAATCTTACTTGGAGGACCTGAAATTAAAGCATATAATTAGTTAGTTACCCAATTGTAGCTAATTTCAAACTTCAATTACTAGATCTAAACATCTATCAATTTCTTAATAAATGATTAACATTTTTAAATAGCCTAAGTGTCCAAATAATATTCACAAATAATTCACAATAAAACATGATTTTTAAATCTCATTTACATCAATTTATAGGCCAAATGGAAGGAATTTAGTGTTCAATCGCTGTAAATTAAAGTCAATTTAAATCTGCTTTCTAGTGGGTTCCTGTGAACGCGCTGGTTTAGAACGTTCACATTGCGCTGGATTTGTGCCCTCAAATGCCCAGAAAAATACTGCGGGATATAAAGAGCCCAAAATGAACTATTCGCTATAGAAAACTTTATATACAGGGTTCTTAAGAAGCCCCTTTTAATGTAAAAATAAGGTACATACCTTTAATTGTTTGCTTTATAAAACCCTGGGGCTGCGAGAGGTTGCGGGTTGGGAGAGTGATTTTTAAACTACTATAACTATTATACAAGGCCATAAAAACTAATAATACCTTTTACGACGGGGTCTTCCAGCGATTTTCCGTTAATGATTTACTAGGCTGAACATTTTCGATTGCAACAGCCTAGTAAAAATCGCGTTTTAAACCCGCCCCCTCTAAACAGCGCCAAAATCACACACACGAGGCTGGGACAGATTCTCAGACACGATTCAGGTAGGTTTTGTAACATACCTAGTCCAAACCATTAATAATCTCTCAGCATGGTCTTCTCTGGGTAATCTGGTTTCCTCCCACATTCCAAAGATGTGTGGTTTTGGCATATAATTGGCTTCAGTTAAATAACAAATTGTCCCTCATCTGTACGATAGAATTAGTGTGATCGCAGGTTGGAGTGGACTCGGTGGGCCGAAGGGCCAGTTACAATACTGTATCTCCACACCAAACTAATCTCCAAGTCAAGCACCATTATGATTTGGACATGTACCATTGTACCATCCTGATTCAAATCCCTATCTAACAAGGACTGAAAATGTTGGAAATCTGCAAAGAAACATTTGCAAACACAGCAGGTCAGGCAGCATCTGCAGCGAAAGAAGCAGACATAATGCTACATAATGCTACATAATGCTACATATTGATAACATTTCAACATAACCTGGAACACTAGGGGGGGGGGGGGGGGGGGGGCAGGGGGGGTGGAGAAATAAATTAAAGGTCTCCACAAGTAGCAAACACTTTTACCCCAAAATAAATTGCTGGAAGAATGGACAAACCCTGCTCAGTGGGGCAACATCTATGGAGGCAAAGGCATGGTCGATGTTTCGGGTCAAGATCCCTGCATTAAGAATGTAGATGGAAGTGTGGGTAGCAGATGGGTGTGAGGGGGTTGGGTGGGCAGAGGTTGGACAGTTGTAGCCAGATAAGAGAGGGATGGGACCAGGTGGGGAAAGGTGAATGAAGGGAGTAGATACCCAGATGAATTGATATGTGGGTGATGAGTATTCATTCGATGGTGGGGTGGTTTGTGCTCATAATGGACTGAGCAGTGTTCGCCACTTTTTGCAATCTCCTTTGTTCCTGAGCATTTGATATCATGTACTATCTACCGTACACCTGTAGAAGTTCAAGAGAATGTTCATTGACATTTTGAATCTCCTCAATTTTCTGAGGAAGTAGAGGTGCTGATGGGCATCAGTGGGCTGGGTCCAGATCTTTAGAGCAATGCAACCCAGGGATATGGATTTTATTTTGCTCTCACCACCACTGTCCTGTTGATGAACACGGGCCTGTGGATCCTCGACCTTGAACGTTAATGATAATAATCGATGATCAGGATCAACTCCGTGGAGAATCTGAGCTGTTGTGTTTCTTACAGGGTAACAGACAGAACTTTTAAAGTCATTCCTCTTTTGTTCACCAAGTCCATACCGTTGAGCGATCCCCCAACACTAACACTATCCTACACACATTAGGGACAATTTATAATTTTACCAAGCCAATTAGCCTACAAACCTGTACGTCTTTGGAGTGCGGGAGGAAACCTGAGCAGCTGGAGAAAACCCACGCTGGTCATGGGGAGAACGTACAAACTCTGTACAGAGAGCACTCGTAGTCAGGATGGAACCCGGGTGGAACCCGGGTGGGCAGTAGCGTGACTGCTGCTCCACCTTGCCGTCCCCTAGTGGAGGTTTGTCGACAAAGCAGTTGTTCGTCACAACTGCGCTGGTACCTCCGTCAAAGAGACGGATGGATGTCAATCTTCCACTGGTAGAAAAGGGCACAACTTAGGGATCCCGGCCAGCAGTGTGTTCATATTAGCTATTTGGCCAGGACTGTCGGCATCATTAAACTTCTTTTTTCAACGAGTTTGCTGGAGGTTGGACCTGGTGGAGGTTTTCATGTAACAGCTCCAGTCTCTGTCCATTTTCTAGTGTTCTAAATTGATGGCTATTGACACTGATCTGTTTGGAAGAGGGTTGTCCAATGCATCAGCAACAAGGCAAGGGACCTGGCAGGCATGGAGCTGATTAATTCAACTTCCATTAGCAAGACCAACCGCTTATATATATATATATATATATATATATATATATAGAGATATATAGAGATATATAGATATAGAGAGAGATACAGAGAGAGAGAGATAGAGAGATAGAGAGAGACAGAGAGAGATATAGAGAGAGATATAGAGAGAGATATATAGAGATATATATAGACATATATAGAGAGATATATAGAGAGATATATAGAGAGAGATATAGATATATATATATATAGAGAGAGAGAGAGAGGAGCAATCTGAGGTAAAGATAAGACTTCACCCTTGCTCTCCCCCCCTCCCCCCCCCCCCCCCCCCCCCCCCCCCCCCCCCCCCCGTCCCACCTACCCAATTCCACTCTTTCCTGTACAACCAAGGAACTGCATTGGAGCACAAGTGTTTGGCATAGCAGGCACTGAGGCCACGCTTGGTCTCGCCGATGTCCAGGAAGTCACATCAGGAACATCGGGTGCAGTAGGTGAGGTTAGAGGAGGGGCACGTGAACCTTTGTCACACCTGGAAGGACTGCTAGGGTCCCTGGATGGAGTTGAGGGAGGAGCTATAGGGACAGGCGTTGCATCTCCAGCAGTGGTAGGGGAAAGTACCCAGGGTGAGGGTGGTTTGGATGGGAAGGGATGAGTGAACCACAGAGTTATGGAGGGAGCAGTCTCTGTGGAAAGGGATGAAGATAGGAAGATGTGACTGGCAGTGGGATCACGTTGGAGGTGACGGAAATGTTGGAGGATGATGTGTTGGATGCGAAGGCTGGTGGGGTGAAAGGTGAGGACCAGAAGAATATCCTTGTTCCGTCTGGGGGAGGAGGAGCGCGAGAGAGCAGAACAGAGATGCAAAGGGACTTAGGAGTGCTGGTGCAAGGTTCCCAAAAAGTTAACTTGCAATATTGTAGGAAGGACGCAAAGGCTTTGGAGAGGGTGCAACAGAGGTTCACCAGAATGCTGCCCGATTAGAGAGGTTGGACACACTTTGGGGGGAAAAAAGGACACAGAGTGCCGGAGTAACTCACTGGGTCAGACAGCATCTCTGGAGAACATGGAGAACTAGCAGGGATATTGACACTCTGATGAAGAAAATACACTCCAGTTGTCTCTTGAGAGATGGTGGTGAATATGTGGAATTCATTGCCACATAAAGCTATGGAGGCCAAGTCAATGGATATTTTTAAAGCGGGGAGAGATAGATTTATGATTAGAACGGGTGTCAGGGGTTATAGGGCTGAGTTACTCCAGCACTTTTTGTCTAGCTGAACAGAGTATTCAACACCATGGTACCAAGGTCCATGCTTACACCGGGCCATACCCGCGTCCATGCTGCAATACCGTGTCTGAATGATCGTCGGCTTCAGTGACCTTGCCCGGCTCAATGAAGAATCAATGTCAGAAGAGACAACTAAGATACTCTTGAGTAATGTGCACAAAATGGAGGACTACTTCTGTACCTGCATTCTCTCAATGCGGTTTTTATTGCCTCATGTGCAAACACATTGAAATTCTTTATCTCATAAATAGTGCAGTAAAGTATTGCCATATCCCCAATCCTTGATGAGCAAGTGTGCAGAAACGGTCTACTTTTTTTAAATTAAAAAAAAAAAAAAATTTAAATTTTTTTTTTTTTAATTTATTGTTTGGATTTTCGTATGTAATTTATGCGCCTCGTGTTAGTTGTATGTTCTGTTCTGCCTGTTTTATGATGTCTTGCTTGTTTTTCTTTTTTCTGTACAGCACTTTGGTCAGCTTTGGTTGTTTTTAAGGTGCTTAACAAATGAAGTTATTATTATTATTATTATTATTATTATTATTACTGAGCCCGCATGCACGAGGTGCCATGTTTTGGTGCCATTTTCAAAATCCACTTTCTGGCACTCATGAACCGTGCCTGTTCCAGGCAAGTCTCAGGCTGTGGTGGGTCACCAGCTATTTTCTTCCTTGGATGCCACGTTCCTCTCCTCACCCGGCCACCTTTGTTACCTGGGGGGTGCCTCTCGCAAGCATGATTGTGGTGCCTGTTCCACAGTGGCGCAGCGGTAGAGTTGCTTCCTTGCAGTGCCAGACACCCTGATTCTATTCTCAGTTTGGGTGCTATCTGTACAGTGTTTGAACGCTCTACTTGTGACCACGTGGGTTTTCTCCCAGTGCCCCGGTTGCCTCCAATAATATAAGACGTGTTAGTTTGTAGGTTGATTGGCTTCAGTAAAAATTGTAAATTGTTTCGAGTGTGTAGGATAATGCCAGTGTTACAGGGTGATCGCTGGTTGGTGTGGACTCGGTGAGTTTGTTACTGTGCTGTATCTCGAAACTAAACTAAACGTCTACTGACAAACTAAACTGTCTGTGTATTTTTTTGCGTGTGTGTGTTTTTGTGTGAGTGCATGTGGATCTTTTAGTGTCTGTGTGTGCACGTGACTTTGGGTATATATGCGTTGGTGTATATTTGTGTGTATGGCTGTGTGAGTATGTGTGCATGCTTATGCGCACTTTTTGTGGTTGTGCATGATGTTTTTGTGTGTGCCAGTGTGTGCATGCATGTTTGTGTGTTTTGCACCATACTTGTTAAAAGTCTATCAGTGTGTCCTTGATGAATAATGACACTGTCAAGAATTAACCAACCTCCTGACAATGTTACAGTAATTTGTTTGCAATAATTTGCCATTGATTGCCAGAACGATCGATTTCATGTTAAGGAAAAAGTAATTTATTATTGAATGGAGGCAGACTTATTAGTTGATGAATTTCAGGCTGAGAATTTTAATATCAGAGGCTAGGATCTGTGACGTAATTTTGCTTCTAAGCCTGAGGTGCGTAGGTTTAGTTCCAGAGGTGGAGGCACCAACTCCAAACTGACACTGCCAAGCAGCAGTGAGGGGGTTGGGGCATATTCCTATTTTTAAATTACTTTTTAAGATCCAAATATTTGGCCTACCCTGGTGTTTATTTTCAGAATACACCTCGAGTGCTTTCAAGCAATGTAACACATTGTTAATGGCGGCACAGTGGCTTAGCTGGTTGAGCTGTGACAGTGTGGGTTTCCTCCAGGTGCTCCGGTTTCCTCCCAAATCCCAAAGACGTGCAGGTTAATTGGCCTCTGTAAATTGCCCCTAGTGTGTAGGAAGTACAGTAGGTGCACAAGTGGAATAAAAGAGAAGTCGTGTGAACAGGTGATCGATGGTTGGCGTGGATACGGTGGGCCAAAGGGCCTGTTTCTATGATGTACCGTTAAAATGACAGAATGTAGTGCACCATGAATGATGCTGAGCAATAAGTACAAATAGTGTGCTTGTACCTCTCGCAATATAGATCCTAATTCGTTCCTGCTAAAATATAATAGCATCTGTTGCTGTTCATGACGTTTGCTTTACCTTATTGATTTCTGCCTCCTTTGTTTCCACCGTTGGTTGCTATGGTTTTAGACAGGCAGAAAATGCAGAGGTAAGATCTGTAGTACCGTCATCTGGTGCCAAGGGGTTACACAGAAGTGCAGCTTTAATCAATTTTTTAATTTAAGTATATTCATCGTTCAGCAATCCATTCCAACGAGCTGCTATCCACCACAGTCAAGGAATAATAGCTATAGCTAACATTACTTTTCTTTCCTGGGGATAACGAATTAGCCATTAGATTAATTTATTTCTCACTTGGCAGAATGTGCAAAATATTTTGCTTTGAGATTTTTAACAAATGTTCATGTTTTAAAATGATCACGAAGCAATGGCAAAATTCTATATATTGACACCTTCAGACATTTGCCTGTAACCATATGTCTTACCATGCATCGAAATCAGTTATGGATAGTACAGCAACTGACACTTGCTCAAGAAGAATTTTCTATGTTTAATCAACAACAAAATCTGTCAGCATCCCATGTCTTCCTGTACTTTTGAGTGACATTATACTTTATATATAATGACAACTAGAACAAATTTATCTAATAAAGTCACCTTGGACTGCCTTTGCCTCCTAACCAATGTTTTCTTTTGGAATTATTATTAGTCTTTCGCTCTGAATCCTGTCTGATAGAAATGTTTCTAAAATGGCAGCAGCTTTTATGTTATGTCCCTCTACGCAAATAAAAAATTAATACCATGTCTATCACAATAGGCCTACAGTCCTGAACTACTATCTACCTCATCGGGAACCCTCGGACTATCTTCGATCAGACTTTACTGGCTATACCTTGCACTAAACATTATTCCCTTATCATGTATCTGTACACTCTGGATGGCTCGATTCAATGGTGGACTGGCCAGGGTGTCAGGTTGCCCGATGGCAAGTGGGCTCCTGATGAAGAGGGCCCCCTATATCAAGTGGGCCCCCTTTGTCTCCTGGCAACCAATATTTTTAGACCCAGTCCGCCACTGGCTCGATTTATAATCATGTATTGTCTTTCCGCTGACTGGTTAGCTCGCAACAAAAGCTTTCATGCTACCTCAGTACATGTGACAATAAACTAAAACTGAACTGAAACTGATTAGTGGGAGTTGCGAATAGGAAAATATATCTATTATCAAAATGCAAGTTGGCCTAAATGAGCCATAGGGTCCCATATTGTAATCAAGCAGTTTACACTTCAGTCAGACTATTGCCAGGACTCGTGAGCCCTGTGAGAGAAAATAGCCTCCTCTTCCTCCAAAAGCCCCCTCCTACTGGTTCCATTGGACATTAGCTGATGAAATATGCATTGGCCCAGCTCTTACTCCGACATCTCCTGCCTTCTCCCAAGGGGGGTGGCATTTGCTGCAGCACCCTTAAGGCATTGGACAGGCTAGATGCAGGAAAAATGGTCGCCATGTTGGGGGAGTCCAGAGCCAGGGGCTGCAGTTTGAGGATAAAGGGTTGGCCGTTTAGGACTGAGATGAGGAAAAACTTTTTCACCCAGAGAGCTGTGAATTTGTGGAATTCTCTGCCATAGAAAGCAGTGAAGGCCAATACACTGGATGTTTTCAAGAGAGAGTTAGATTTAGCTCTTAGGGCTAATGGAATCAAGGGATATGGGGATAAAGCAGGTACTGATTGTGGATGATTAGCCACGATCATATTGAATGGTGGTGCAGGCTCGAAGGGCCGAATGGCCTACTCCTGCACTTATGTTTCTATGTTTCTAGCACCACTCCCTCGGAAGACCCATCTTCACGTATGAGTCTAGGCAATGAATGAAGATGCGCACTTTCACTCGGTGAAAGGTGAGGGGGAGAGGGCATTAAAATTTGCCCTTATTAAAAATTCAAAAAAATTGCTTTAAAAAAATGTTGAATGTTAAAAATATATAAAATCTAAATTATGAGGTCCAATGTGTTACAGAATTTGGGTGTGAATTCTCTACACTGTTTTGATCCTGCACTGAATTCCACCAGGATTCTGGAATCAAAGTGCAGTTAATGATAATAGTGGTGAACTGCAGGCAGTAACCTTTGGACTTGAATACATGAAGGAATTACCGAGAGAGTCACTCTGCAAAATTGTCTGTGACTTTGCCAACATTTTCTCCCCAAAACCCAGGCCAGTAATACTGTTGTCACATGAGTTTACCTTTACTGACAGCCATTGTATCTTTTTAGTAAGGATTGCCATACACTTATCGCCGTTCCAGCAAGTTTAGTTATAACCCAGCAATAGTAGAAATAAATTTTGGATGGCACAGTGGCAGATCGGTAGAGTTATTGCCTTACCCAGCCAGAGACCCGGGTTCGATCTGTACAGTGTTTGTACGTTCTCCCTGTGACCGCGCGGGTTTTCTCCGGGTGCTCTGGTTTCCTCCCACACTCCAAAATTGGGCAGGTTTATAGGGGTCTGAAGAAGGGTTTCGGCCCGAAACGTCGCCTATTTCCTTTGCTCCATAGATGCTGCTGCACCCGCTGAGTTTCTCCAGCATTTTTGTGTACCTTCGATTTTCCAGCATCTGCAGTTCCTTCTTGAACACAGGTTTATAGGTTAATTGGGTTGTTTTTAATGGTAAATTGTCCCTACTGTGTAGGATACTGCAGTGAATGCTGGTCGGTGCGGACTCGGTGGTTTATTGTGCTATACTGTTCTATATTATTGCACCAAGGAATGCAATATATATTGGGGATGCACAGAAGGAACTAAATTACATGCTGTTGAGAGGGGAGGAATTTATAGTGTCAGAGAGAGTAGAAAATATTACAATGAATGAGGGAGAAAAATATTACTGTGTGAGTGAGGAGTATATTAAAGTGCTGGAGAGAGCAGATGATATCATTATTATTAAAACAGGAAGAGAGAAGATATTATAATTCTAGGTCTGGGACCTTTGCCGATCTTGTTTGAGCCTGTGATGAAGTAGGACTGTTGGTGGATGAGGGTGTCTCGAAGTAATTGGATTTATTAGAGCAGGGTCAAAACGGTGCTATTAAATCCTAGTAGCCGTGGGAGGGACTGATTGACGTTGCTTCCTGAATAACATGGTCCCGTGTTTCCTGCAGTGCCATAAAATGGGTGTTGCTTAGTGACTAATGTCGCTTGATCCACGCCTGTGGCTGTGGCTGAAACAAGGCAGACTCAATGCCCAGTCAAATTTACCGATTGATATAGGTCGGGTCAGAAACGGTCACTGCTTTAGTTTTAATAGTGTTGCACAGAAGTACACAACAGCATGCAAACTAATTTCTGAGCCAGATGCATTACCATAAGGCCTGTAGGGGGTGGATACAATGAAAACAAAGCCACACTTCCCTGGGCATGAATTGAGTTGGAGGAGATGATGAAATGAAAGAGTGGGTTGTATGACGCAAGCTAGGTGAGTAACAAAAGGAAATCATGCCCAATATAGTAAGCTGGTGGGGGAAGAAAAAAGGAAAAAATAAGATAAATAAAGAGCAAGGAAGTATGAAAATAGAATGACGGATATGTAGCAACTATGTGAATATTATACAAGGAAAACCATTTTTCAATCATTTAGTCACCTCTTCATAAAAATCAAATCAAGTTCCCTGGACTTGACCAAGCCTTTCATGCTAGCTTCCTCTAATCACGGAATTTTTTTAAAAAGTGCATAATTATGTTCATCCATAGATATACACTAATATTTTCCCAGCAGATGTTAAGCTAATTTGTCCAATTTCACTATTTCCTCATTCACCTTTCATCAATAATATCATGCATGACATGCACAATGCTCTGTTCTATAGGAATTGTTCTTGATTTAATATAATTTAGAAAATCGTACTTCAGGCACCCACTGTATCCTGACTTTGATTCAAAACCTGGGGGTTTAAGTTTAGTTTGGTTTGGTTTAGTTCAGTTTGGTTTAGTTTATTATTGTACTTCTGTTCCTAGGAATTTGTCACACTTGCATCTGAGGTGAGGTAAAGACACTATGTTCTGTCGTAGCTTGTCAAGAAAAGATCACCAGTGTGACGTTCTGTGTTTCTAATGGTTGCCACAACTGTGGTGCATCTAGGTATGAAATCTTTGTTGTGTTTTTTTGGGCTTTTGGCCAAGAGGAACTAGGTGGAAAATCGCCAGCTCATTTCACACATTGGATATTTCATTCATCTGGTCTCAATGTAGAACAGAACAGTATAGGTACCGGCCCTTTGGCCTACCATGTCTGTGTGACCATGATGGCAAGCTTAACTAATCTCATCTGCCTGCACGTGTTCCATATCCCTCTATACCCTGCCTGTTTGTGTATCTGTCTAAATGTTTTTTTTTAAATTTCTATTGTATCTGATTAAATCACCACATTCCAGGCACCAACCACTTTTTTTTAGTTTTGTCTAGAGATACAGTGTGGAAACGGGCCCTTCGCCCCAGCAGGTCCGCGCCGACTGGTGATCCCCACACATTAACACTATCCTACACACACTAGGGACAATTTTCACATTTAGCAAGCCAATTTACTTACAAACCTGTATGTCTTTGGAGTGTGGGAGGAAACCGAAAATCTCGGAGAAAACCCATGCAGGTCACGGGGAGAATGTAGAAAAAGTATACCCTCTTGTGTATTTAACAGTTTCACCTGGGACAAAAAAAACCGACTATCTGCCTCTCATGCGGCAGATAGTTGAGGCCAGTTCATTGGCTATATTTAAGAGAGAGTTAGATGTGGCCCTTGTGGTTAAAGGGATCTGGGGGTATGGAGAGAAGGCAGGGATGGGATACTGAGTTGGATGATCAGCCATGATCATATCGAATGGCAGTGCAGGCTTGAAGGGCCGAATGGCCTACTCGGGCACCTATTTTCTATATTTCTATGAGTTTATTAGCTTCTATCAGGTCATTCCTCAGACTGATACTCCAGAGAAAACAATCCAAGTTTATCCAATCTGACTTTGTAGCTATTGCAGTCTATTCCAGTGCTGCACACTCTCCATAGCCCCCACATCCTTCCCTAAAGTGTGGTGACCAGAACTGCACACACTCTATTCCTATGACCTAACCAAAGTTGGTCTGAATATCAAAATGTGCTTTACAGAAACGCTTTACTGCCACAGTAGGCAATCATTCTTTTCTAGCACAATAACTCTTCATTTCTTGTGCCTCTAACTCTTAAGCCCTGATGGGTACAAAAGCTAATGATGAATATCCTCATTGTCTTTAGCAAAATGGACTCCTTTCCATTTCATATGGCAGAAGCCCCTTTCTTTACCAAAGATGGACACAAAATGCTGGAGTAACTCAGCGGGTCAGGCAGCATCTCTGGATAAAATGGATAGGTGATTTTGCATACCTGCATGAGACAGCCCAGCTGTTGCCGGTTGTGCAGTAAGGAAGCAGAAGCATCAGGACCCTTCTTCCGACTGAAGAAGGGTTCCGACCCGAAACATCGCATATTTGATTTCGCCAGAGATGCTGCCTGACCCACTGAGTTACTCCAGCATTTTGTGTCTATCTAAACCAGCAGCATCTGCAGTGTATTTTTATTACATATCCCCTTTCTTTACCATTTATTTCAGCATCCTGAATGCAATGGCATCCTGTGGGCAGTGGTCAGTCACACATCTCAATCGGCAGAAAACATTACAAAAGATGGTGATTGATAGCGCGACAGGGCGACAGATAGCACAATGGGCTAAGAGTTCGGCTGGCGACCGGAAGGTAGCCGGTTCAAATCCCGCTTGGAGTGCATACTGTCGTTGTGTCCTTGGGCAAGACACTTCACCCACCTTTGCCTGTAATGGAATGTAATTACGGCGGCAGGCGCGGACACACCGCGACGCCCTGTGTCTCCCTTTCAAGGGAGATGCTAAAAATGCATTTCGTTGTCTCTGTACTGTACACTGACAATGACAATAAATTGAATCATTTCATTTTTTTTCATTTCATTTCATTTTTGATTGCTTTTGATCAGCCCGGAAGTATCAGTGCAGTTCTTATCAGCCGGCTACTGGGATTAGGTATAAACCGAGGAAAACAGCAGCAGTCTACAAATTACAGAGAGAGCATCTGTTCATTTTTGAAGGGCGTCGCGATGGAAGGTTCTCATATCACACTTCATCTTGGCCTGCAACCGCGCTTCTGTGATAATTGTTCCCATTAATTCTTGTTAATGCACATCAGACTCACTTTCTGCAGGGTATTGATAAGTGTTGGAAATTGCATTTCATTGGGGGGAAAAAAAATGATACCTGGTCTCTCATGTGGATAGACATAAAATGCTGGAGTAAATCAGTGGTCCAGACAGCATCTCTGGAGAAAAGGAATAGTGACTTTTTTCCAGAGATACTGCCTGACCCACTGAGTTACTCCAGTATTTTGTGTATATCTTCAGTGTAAACCAGCATCTGTCGTTCCTTCCTGCACCTCCTGTAGATGAATGGCTTCTCATGTGGAGACCAGGGTCTTCATGTATGGACACTGGCTTCTTGTGCTAGTTCCTGGTCCCATATTTGTGGATACCTGTCCAGTTATTTGTCAATCCCTGACCCCTAATGTATGAATATCTGGATCCTTAACCTTCCTATTGGGATATCTGCTCTCCATTGTGCAGCTACCCGGCCCCTTAAATTGATGCCTCACAGTTTATTTAGGGGTACCTGTTCCCCCTGTAGATGACCAGCATATCATGTAGAAATATCTTATCTCCTATTTGTTTCCCGGATGTAGAATCGTAGAGTGAAACAGCGTGGAAACAAGCCCTATGGCCCAGCTTTCACATACCGACCAACATGTCATAGCTACACCAGTCCAACCTGCCTGCGTTTGGCCCATATCCCTCCAAACCTGTCCTATCCATGTACCTCTGTAACTGTTTCTTAAACGTTATGATTGTCCCTGCCACAACTACCTCCTCTGGCAGCTCGCTCCATACACTCACCACTCTTTGTGTGGAAAAAGTTTCACCTCAGATTCCTATTCAATCATTTCCACTTCACCCTGAACATATGTCCTCTGGTCCTCGATTCCCCTACTCTACGCAAGAGACTCAGTGCATCTACCTGATCTGTTCCTCTCATGATTTTATACACCTCTATAAGATCACCCCTTATCCCGCTGTTCTCCAACAAATAGTCCCAGCCTACTCAACCTCTCCCTGCAGCTCAGACACTCGAGTCCTGACAACATCCTCATAAATCTTCTCTGCATCTTTTCCAGCTTGACAACATCTTGCCTATAACACGGTGCCCAGAACTGAACACAATACTCTAAATGCGGCCTCACCAATGTCTTATACAACTGCAACATGACCTCCCAACTGTTGGTCAGAAGGGACTGGATATAAGGGTTTGTGGATTCATTTGTAGATGAGATCTGTGAAGCAGGAACAGGCAAAAATAATGGGCCTGCTGCCTGGGCAGTTCAATTTGTGGATTTTGGAAAGGAGATAGAAATGGGCAATGCGGGTTGGAAGATTGTAAAGGTTGGAGGCTGTGGATGGGAGATTTCTGGAGACAATAACATCTGTGCTGCTTTGGCCTGGGTTATGGTCAAAGGGCAATATTTGACCTTTGCCTTCATTGCCTTTGGGTCTGAATCCTGGAAGTTACAGTTAACAAGACCGCTGGGGCACCTTCACCAGAAGGACTGCAGAGGTTGAAGAAAGTGTCTCACCAATAACTTCTCAAGGGCATTAAGTGGCAACGAATGCTCACCCTACCAATGATGCCAACATACTGAACAATGAACAAATATAAATTGATAGATACTTGGCACTTCTGGCCCTTATCAGTGAATATCTGGCTGCTAGTGTCTGCATGCCTGAAGCTTAGTTTAGTTTAGAGTTACAGCGTATCGCCTCATCGAGTCCATGTTGACTAATGATCATCCATTTACTAGTTCAATCCAATAGATTACTACACAATAGGGTAAATTTGCAGAAGCCAATTAACCTGCAAATCTGCATATCTTTGGTATGTTGGATGAAGCGGGAGCACCCGAAGAAAAGCCCATCGTCATTGGGAACTGCGCACAGACATCCCCCCATGGTCAGGAACAAACCGGGGTCTCTGGTGCTGTAAGGCAGCAACTCGATTGCTGCACCACTGTGCTTTCCAGCACCTCTGTACATATCTGTTGTCTCATTTGTGACTACTCAACCTCTCATTTTTGGATATTTGTCCCCTCAGTTATGCAGATTTGTCCCCGTTCGTGGGAATCTGTTCCCGTGTAAGTAGATTGGGTCCCTTGTGTACGGAAATCTGACGCCTTGTGTGTGGAAATTGGGTCGCATGTGTACGGATATCAGGCTCCAAGTCTGTGGAGTTCTGACTCAATACGTGTGGAAATCAGTGGATATGTAACTCCTTGTCTGTGAATATCTGACCTCTTATTTGTGGAGACCTAGCATCCTGTATAGATATGTAGAAGAGAACTGCTGATGCTGGTATACCCTGAAGATAGACACAAAGTGCTGGAGTAACTCCATGGGCCAGGCAGCATCTTAAAACAAAACGATGGGTGGTATTTCAGGTCGGGACCCTTATTCAGACTATCTTGTATAGAAACTTGGTCCCTTTGCGTATCAAGTCCAGGCTTCTGATTTGGGGTGATCTGGCCTGTTGTGTGTAGAAACTTGGCTTCTCATTGATGGAGACTTGGCCTCCCTTGCAAGTGGATATCTGGCTCATCACATTCTTGTAATAACCTCCGTTGCATTGTTTGAATCGGGCACAGTCTGGGGCTCTGCAAACAGCTGGGGTAGCTGAGTAATGGGCTCTAATATGTTGTGAAGCTGGTGCCAGGTCTTTTGGTTCCCAACCTCCCGTTGGCTGCTTGCCACGTCCGTAGTCAAACTGTGGATGGCGTCCCACCGCATGGGATAGATCACATTGCTGCAAGATTCATCATTAACAGGCGCGCGCACGCACACACACACACACACACACACACACACACACACACACACACACACACACACACACACACACACACACACACACAAAGCGGCAAATTACTTTGACAGGGTGTGAGGTTGATATGCCGAAGCCATATACGTTTGTGTAGCTCGCCTTCAACATAATCCAATTAAGCTGAGATAAAAGTCAGAACATAGAACAGTACAGGAACAGGCCTGCAGACCCACAATGTCCATGCCAAACATGATGCCAAGTTAAACTGATCTCCTCTGCCTCCACGTGATATGGAGCTGAGGCTCTATAAGGCACTGGTCA
This sequence comes from Leucoraja erinaceus, assembly GCF_028641065.1. Lineage (NCBI taxonomy): Eukaryota > Metazoa > Chordata > Chondrichthyes > Rajiformes > Rajidae > Leucoraja > Leucoraja erinaceus. The sequence continues at coordinate 118,315,645 of NC_073378.1, read as the reverse complement.
GGCCGCATTTGGAGTACTGTCAGCAAATATGGGTCCCATGTCTGAGGAAGGGTGTGCTGGCTCTGGAGAGGATCCAGAGGAGGTTTCCAAGAATGATTCCATGAATAAGTGGGTGGACATTTGATGAGCGTTTGACAGCACTGGGCCTCTACTCGCTGAAGTTTAGAAGGTTGAGGGGGGACCTCATTGAAACTTACAGAATAATGAAAGGCACAGATAGAGTGGATGTGGAAATGATGTTTCCACTGGTGGGAGAGTCTAGGACCAGAGGTCGTAGCCTCAGAATTAATGGGCATTCTTTGAGAAAGGAGGTGAGAAGGAACTTCTTTAATCAGAGGGTAGTTTATCTGTGCAACTCATAGCCACAGAGGGTTGTGGAGGCCAAGTCAGTAGATATTTTTAAGGCAGAGATGGACAAATTCTTGATTAGAATGGGTGTCGGGGGTTATGGGGAGAAGGCAGGAAAATGGGATTAGGAGGTAGAGATCAGCTATGATTGAATGGCGGAGTGGGCTCGATGGGTTGGATGGCCTAATTTTACTCCTATAACTTGTGAACTTGTGATTGATATACCTCCATCTTATGCACATTTCTGTGCCATCTAAAAGCCTCAAATGCCACTATTGTATCTGCCTCCGTGACAACTCTGGGCAAGGTATTCCTGGCACCCACCACTGACACCTGCGTAACAGAACTTGCCCCTTACATCTGCTGTAAAGTTAGCCCCGTACAGCTGTGCCCTCTATTCTCTGTAAAGTTAGCCCCGTACCATTGTGAGATATTTCCATGCTGAAGTTCAATCTTCAAATCTACTTCTTCTGTGGGACAGGAAGTGTACACACACACATATACACAGGCACAGGTCTCCATGAGAAGAGATGCAACCATATATGGATGTGATTTATGACGAGATGCGATTCATTTTAGATGACAATGCTCATCAAATAGCTGGTTACGGATTAAGTTATTCTAAGCCAAGCAAGCTCCATCATAACCATGTCAGAGAGTTGTGCAGCAGTAAATTTAGCCATTTCACACACACAAAGGCGTGCTAGCTTTTTTACCTCTCTCCATTAATTCCATTTACCTATTTTAGCACATTATCTGAATGTGCCTTGCCTTTTTAAGTGACTGTCTAAATATCTCTTATATATAATAATTGTATCTGGCAGTGTTCCAGAAATAAAATGCATTCTGTCTGGAAAAAATATATATAATCTTTAGATCCATTTTAATCTTATAGCCGTCACCTTAAAACCGCTTTCTTTTTTTTAACACTCACTGTGGAAAAAGATTTTTACTATAACCTATACTACCCTCTCATAACAGAATCATAGAGTTATACACATGGGAACAGTCCATGCTGACCAGAGTGTCTTTCTGGACTACTCCCATTTGCCTACATTTGGCCCATGTCCCTCAGTCTAAACCTTTCCTATCCACAAATCCGTTCAATTGTAATTGCACCTGCCTCCACAACTTCCTCTGGCAGCTAATGCCATACATCCCTCACCCTCTGTGTGTGTGGGGGGGGGGGGGGGAAAAGCCCCTAAGGCTCCATTTAAATCATGTCCATCTCAGCTTAAATCTCTGCCTTCCAGTTTTAGACTCCACTGCTCTGAAAAAATACTGTGACTATCCATCTTAGCTATTCAACAGGGGTGGAAGATTGCAACCTTCACGTGATCCGCCCTGTTTCGATTAATGCAATGAGCTCGACGTGCACAAACGGAAGATCAAATAGAACAAGTTGTCCAACAACTTTAGGCTGTGCACGCCACACGAAAGAAGAAGAAGAAGGAGCTATTCAACACAAGATGTTATAGATCTCTATAAGGCCACCTCATTTTTGCTCCAGGTAAAACAGTCCCAGCCAATCTATCTCCTTATAACCCAAGCCCTCCAGTCCTGGCAACATCCTTTTTAATTTTTTCTGCAACCTCTCCAGCTAAATTCCATCCTTCCTACTGTATGGCAACCACAACTGTATATGATACTCCAGGTGTAGTCTCAGCAACTTTATGTACATCTGCAGCATGACATCCCACCTCTTGTACTCAGTGCCCCATCCAATGAAAGCAAGCATGCCATAAGCCTTCTTCACCACCTACTCTGCTCCAGGCAAAACAAGCCCAGCCCATCCAGTCTCTCTCCATAACTAAAGTCTTCCAATCCAGACAACATTCAAGTGGATGTCCTCTGCACTTTCTCCACTGCAATCACATCCTCGCTGTAGTGTAGCAACTAAAACTCTACACAATACCTCGAGCTATCTGATTTGGACTAGATAGCACCGAATTAGATAGCAAAAAAAGAAACCGGAGGAGACATTTTTTTTAATTTTTATTAGAAGCAATTGTACAAAAAAGAATGACTTAGCAGTTCTATAACTCTATCACAGCGCCAATTTTAACATTTTACAAACAGAATATTAAATTGAAAAAAGAGAGAAGAAAGGAAAGAGAAAGATGAAAAGAAGGAGAAAGAAGAAGAGATATGCCGGTCGACCAACCCATGCGCCCGCCCAATTTGTGTTCAACCATTGATTGTTAAAGAAATTCAATAAAAGGAAACCATATTTTTGAAAATTGATCTGGTTTGTCAGTCAAGACAACCTTATTTCTTTCTAGATGTAGTGTCTCTGTCATTTCCATAATCCACATCTTCACTGAGGGGACTGTTGTCTTTATCCAAAATTTAAGTATACGTTTTTTTGCTGATATTAGACCGTAATCAAGAAAGCGTCTTTGAAACCGTTAGTTTGACACATGCCTCTGATATTCCCAGTATTGTCAGTTTTGGGTCTGGTTCTAGTGGAATGTTCAGTGTTTTAGAGGTAACGTTAAAGATTTCTGTCCAAAAATTTTCTATTTTTGTACAGAGTACAAAAGTATGGGTTAATGTGGCTCCTTGAGAATGACATTTGTCACAAAGGGGGGAAACACTGGGGAAAATCTTGCAATTTGGTCTTTGAGTAATATAGCCTATGCAGCACTTTAAACTGTATCAGGCAGTGTCTAGCATTTAAAGAGCAATGATGTACGTATTGTCGGCTTTCGTCCCATATATCCTTGGAGATGTGTTGACCCATCACATCCTCCCATGAACGCCTATACATCTCAGATGATGGAATGTCGATGTTTTGGAGGGCATTATAATTGTGGGATATCAACTTCTCCGTATCTGCGTGTCTATTCAAACATTCATCAAGTATGTCTGGACCGCCAGAGGAGCAGTCTTGTATGTATGTTCTCACGTAATCCCTACTCTGGAGATACCTGGAAAAAGTTATTGGTGTTCAGATCGTATTTCTCCTGCAATTCTTGAAAGGAGGAAAGAGTTCCCTTCTGATAAAGGTCTCCCACAGTATTGATTCCCTGATTCTTCCATTGAACAAAAACCACATCTGGAGTCGAAGGTTTCAAAGAGGGATTATTTGCAATGAGGAGAAGGAGAGACATGTTTCTCAGTTTGAGACTGAGTTTCAACTGTTTCCAGATATGGATAGTACTGTGTATTATCGGGTTATGCTCATACCTTGACTTATTCAGGGATATTTGAGACAGGACAATCGAGGGAAGCAATCTTCCCTTTCCATTATTAGCCAGTTTGCCTGTTGATATGAATCATCCAGCCAGAAAATTATAGTTTTAATATTGGTTGCCCAACAAGGGGAAGTAGGGTAAGGCTAGTACTCCATTCTCTTTGGATTTGCACAAATGTCTTTTGTGTATTTGGTGGCTTTTATAGTCCCAGATGAAATTAGTAACAATGGAATCAATTTTTTTGAAAAAACTTTTGGGAAACTATATTGGTATTGACTGGAATAAGTATAAAAGTTGTGGGAGAAAGATCATCTTTACGGCAATTAGTCTACCGAGAAGAGAAATAGGCAGTGTTTTCCAAAATTGAATATATGTATGGAGTTTAGTAATTAATGGTGGGAAATTTGTCCTAAATAAAAGGGAATATTTTCTGGTAACGTAAACTCCAAGGTATCTGAATTTTTCAGTAATGATTCTAAAGAGAAACTGTTGGAGCTGGGTGACGTCTTGTTCTTTTATTGGCATAATTCCACTTTTATTCCAATTGATTCTATAGCCAGAAAAGGAACTGGATTGTTCTATAATAGTTAACAAATTTGGTATACTAATTTGGGGGTTAGTAATTGTATAGGAGTACATCATGTGCATATAGGGAAATTTTATTAGAAGTATGTTTAGTATTGTATCCATATATGCCTGGATGGGACCTGATACTCTCGGCAAGAGGTTCTATGGCTAATGCAAATAGCATCGGGGGGGGGGGGGGGGGGGGGGAGAGCGCATCCTTGTCTATTGCCCCTGAATAAATGAAATTTAGGTGAAAGCATTTGGTTTGTTAGTATTCTGGCTGTTGGATTAGTATATACAAGCTTGAAGTGAAGTTTTCTCCCAATTGGAAGTTTTCCAACACTGTGAAAAGATAAGACCATTCCACTTGATCGAAAGCCTTTTTGGCGTCCAGTGAAATGATTGTTAGGTCTTCATTTGGTATTCTCTGCGAATACATTATATTGAACAGACTCAAATTATAAAATGAGTGTCGTTTAGGTATGAACCCGGTTTGGTCTGGGTGTACTAATTTTCCAATGACTAGGCTAAGTGTATGAGCCAAAGTCTTGGCTAGGATCTTATGGTCAGTATTTAAGAGGGCAATTCCTCTATAGGACCCTGGCTCTTTGAGATTTTTATCTTTTTTAGGAATTAACATAACAATTGATTCTGCTAGAGTCTGTGGTAAGGTCTGCTCCTTGAATGCTTGAGTGTAGGGGCTTTGTAGGCGTGTGGAAATTATGTTGTTACATTTTTTATAAAATTCGTTATTGGGCCCGTCAGGGCCGGGAGTTTTTCCATTTTTCAGTGATTTAATGGTCTCTGAAATGTCCTTTGTTGTTATCTCTGCACCTAGTTCCTCCCATTCCATCTCACCGTGGGAAGGGAGGTTGCACTTATCAAGAAAGTTCTTCATCTTCGCTGAGTCGGCTGTTGCTTGTGACGAGTATAAGGTTTGATAAAATTGTAGAAATCTTTCATTAATATCTTTGGGCAGTGTAAGCAAATCACCTCTTTCTGATCTAACTATGTACGATATGGTCATTGTCTAATTTGCGGAGTTGTCGTGCTAAAGGTTTATGTGGTTTATCACCGGTCAAAGTATTTTTCTTTACTATATTGAAATGCCTTACTGATTCTTGCTTTAGTTTGAATTTGAGTGCAGCTATTTTGTTGTGTTTTATTATGGACGGGTCAGCCGCATTTTCTAAGTTTATTTGTTTTTCTAATTCCAATTGTTCTGTCTTATTTTGGAAGGCTTGGTATGAAATAATGCAGTTTGAAAGTTTCCAAAGCAAGGATGGAGAAATACCAGGAGTGTCGTTTATCTCAAAAAAAGGTTTTATCTGTACCTTCAGATAGTTGCAACAACTAGCCTCTGCAAGTAATTATGGGTTAAATCTCCAGCATGGCTGTTTATTTGCCATTCCTTCCAATTTTACAGAAAATGTAAGAAGGCAATGATCCAAAATAATAATATTGTGATATTTTGGATTTTAGGTATGGGGTCAAAGTTTAGACTCAACCAGGAAATAGTTATTTTGTGTACATACTTTATGAACACTTTAGTAGAAGGAGTATTCTCTTCCTGAAGGATTGGCAATCCTCCATACATCCTTTATATTTATATTGTTTATATAAGTGTTTAAAAGGTCACTAGACTTGGGTGTAATTTTTCTTTGAAATGAAGGTCTATGCAGGTATTGGTCCTAATACAATACCTGGATAGATTTCATTTCAAAGAAAAAATACATCCTAGTGACCTTTTAAACACATATCAACAATACAAATATAAAGGACATTTTATATGAGTAACAGATTCCTAACAAAAGCAGCCAAGAATGTCTCTAATATAGTCAGTCATACAGCACGGAAACAGGCCCTTCAACCTAACTTACCCATGCTGGCTAAGATGCCCCATCTACACTACCTCCAGATGCCTGCGTTTGGCCCATACCCCTCTAAACGTTTCCTATCCATTAATAGTCTCAGAATGGAATTGTGAAACTGATTCTTGGAAACGGGATTCGATGTTACAAGAGAGGCTACATTGTCGTTCTAGCTAATCGGTGATAGCACAGTTTTTCTCTGAGAGGGGGATAAAAAAAATCAGTTTTTTATCTGATTTCATGATTCGAGTTTGTGATCCAAATACTGCTTTGGTACTTATGTAGTTCCGGTACATTAGCCAGACACATGGTTGGCAGCATTTTGCAAAAAATGTTGGACTCATTCTAACTAATTAACTTGGAGGAGTTTTTCATTGTTCCAGGAGAGAATCCTTTGTTGGTGAGTTGCTCATTTTGCTTGAATGATAAACTGATCTGCCATTCAGCTGCTCAGGTAGATCTGAAAGATCCGGTGGGATTATTTGGAAAAAGAATAGATAAAGTAGAATTTTTGTTAGCATGAACTGTAAAATAATTGAGTTTCTGCATGAGCCTTATCAAGCTTTTTCACACTCTTAATCTGTCCAGTCGAGGACTGTATTCACATTAAAATTTACATTTTCTAATTTTGGCTTGTTGACTTGCATGTCAATGTATGTAACAAAATAATGTTGTCAGTTTTTTTCGGTTAAGTAATTATCTATGTTAAATACTTTATCTGTGTATTCTTAAGTACTACTTTACTTTAGACTTCAGAGATTCAGCGTGAAAATTGGCTCACCGCCGACCAGCAATCACCCCATACACAAGCACTATCGTACACACTGTGGACAATTTACAATTTTACCGGAGCCAATTAGCCTACAAACCTGCACAACTTTGGGATGTGGGATGAAACCGGTGCACCCAGAGAAAACCCACGTTGTCACAGGGAGACCATACAAACTCCGCACAGATAGCACCCCTTGTCAGTCCCTGGCGCTGTGAGGCAGCAACTCTACCGCTGTGTCACTGTGGCGCACCAGATATTTCTACTACTCTTATATATTTGTCTGTTTTATTTTTTTAATTATTCATTTTTTGGGGATCTGGGCTTCACTGGCAACTTCAGTATACATGCCCTTGGGCCAATTGCCCTTGGGATGGTTTTGGAGACCTACCTTCTTCTCAAGCCGCTGCAGTCTTCCTGGTGAAGAGCTGTTGTGTTAGTCGTTGACCTTTGCTTGCAACCTACTCCATCAGGCCAGGGAGTAGAACAATAGAATAAGCAGGAATCCAAGCCGGTGTTCTCCTTGTGGATACAATGAGATGCTTGTTTACAAAAAAGGAGATGCAAAATGCTGGAGTAATGCAATGAATCAGAAAGCATCTCTGACAGACATGGATAGGTGACGTTTCAGGTCAGGATCTTGTTGAGACTGATTTAAGAGGGTGGAAAGAAAGCTGGAAGAGAGGAAGGGCAGGACAATGCCTGGCAGGTAACCGCTTGATCCAGGTGAGAGAGGTTTTTTGGTCTTTTCTCACACCTTTCTTAATCTCTGGCAAGACCTTTGGGATCTCCTGGTTGCTAACCCTTTTAACTCCTCATCCCATTCCCATACTGACCTTTCTGCCCTGGGCCTATCCATTGCCAGAGTGATACAACATGCAAGCTAGAGGAACAACACCTCATTTTACACTTAGGCAACTCACAACCCAGTGGTGTGAACATTGAATTCTCCAATTTTAGGTAACTATTAAACCCAGTGCCATCTCCCTTTCACTCCTCCCCCTACTCCTTTGTGCCTCATTGGGACTTGCACTTATTTCTCCTCTCCTCTTCCACCCACATTCAATCAATCAATCAATCAATCAATCAATCAACCTTTATTGTCATCTTGCAAGCAACAGTTGTTACAGTGCAAAATGAAAAGACGTTTCCCAGTGAATAGCGGAGCATCGCACATGAAATTTAAACACTTCACACATAATAACACTAAAAACAATCCAGTCCCTGATGGAACAGTATAAATAGTTAAAAGCAGGTAAAAAAAAACACAATGTTAAAATTCAATAAACCAATCATAAAAAAATGTCCGGGGCCGCTGATTTTAGTGGCCAGTGCCAGTATTAAAGTGTCCGTGCCAGCCGCAGAGTCAAGTCAAGTGACTGTGGGTGCAGAGTGACTGTTTAGCAGCCTCACAGCCTGTGGAAGGAAGCTGTTTAGCAGCCTCGTAGTCCGGGCTTTGATGCTACGATATCTCTTGCCTGATGGCAGGAGATCCAGGTGTGTGTGGAGGGGGTGCAGTTTGTCCTTGGCAATTCTCTGTGCTTTCTTCAGACAGCGGCTCTGGAACAGTTCTTGTACCGAGGGTAGGGAGACGCCAATGATCCTCTCTGCTCCCCTCACTACCCTCTGCAGAGCCTTTCTGTCCGAACAGTTGCAGGTGGAGTACCACGTATTTATGCAGTACGTGAGTACAGACTCCACCGTGCCCCTGTAGAAAGTCCTGAGGATGTTGGTGGGGAGTGAGGCCTGTTTTAGTTTCCTCAGGAAGTGCAGTCGCTGATGGGCCCGTTTGACGGTCCCAGTGGTGTTCCTGGACCAGGTGAGGCTGTCCGTTATTTGCACACCGAGGAACTTCCTTCCTCTAGCTTCACAATTCACAACTCCCCAATCCTTTTGTCTCCCATCTTTTGCAATTTCATCTTTGACCTTTGTCCACCATCTGCCCTTGGACCTCAAAGGCTCGAAGGGCCGAATGGCCTACTCCTGCACCTATTTTCTATGTTTTTATGACCTCCCCCCACCACCTCATCTTCAGATTCAGATTCAATTTAATTGTCATTGTCAGTGTACAGTACAGAGACAGCGAAATGCATTTAGCATCTCCCTGGAAGAGCGACATAGCAAATGATTTGAATAAATAATAATAAGTGTCCGGTGGGGGGTGGTGATTGGCAGTCACCGAGGTACGTTGTTGAGTAGAGTGACAGCCGCCGGGAAGAAGCTGTTCCTCGACCTGCTGGTTCGGCAACGGAGAGACCTGTAGCGCCTCCCGGATGGTAGGAGGGTAAACAGTCCATGGTTGGGGTGAGAGCAGTCCTTGGCGATGCTGAGCGCCCTCCGCAGACAACGCTTGCTTTGGACATTCATCAACCTATTACCTGCCGGGCTTTGTCCTGCCTCACATCTCTTCCAGCTTACTTTCCTTCCTCCTACAATCAGTCTGAAGATGGATCCCAACCAGAAACATCACCTATACATGTTCTCTAGAGATGTGCTCACAGTGTGCTGGGCTTCCAGTTAAAGGCAGAGTAGTGTACTGTTCCTCATGCTGGGTGTGATTAAAAAAAAAAAAAAAAAAAAAATCCTAGATAAATCCAGGATCATTCCTCCTGATCCTGAGTGTCTGAATTGAATAATTATTTTCATATCCAAATTATCCATCCATGCACCATATAATCTTAAAAAAAAACTAACTCTCCCCGCTATTGGCAAATTCATAAAAGTTGAAAGCAGAAGGATTGCTTGCATGTAGGATATTGTCAATATATCATGGACATATTAAGAAATCTTCTTATCTTGAATGGGAAAGACATTAGAAATATTTACTGAGACCAAGCCTGTCTCTCGGAATTAAACAAAAGGTCAGTTCAGTTTTGTTTATTGTCACGTGTACAAAGGTACAGTGAAAAGCTTTTTGTTGCGTGCTAACCAGTCAGCAGAAAGACAATACATGATTACAATCAATCCATTTACAGTGTATAGATACATGATAAAGGAATAACATTTAGTGTAAGGTTAAGCCAGCAAAGTTCAGTCAAGGATAGTTTGATGGACATCAAAGAGGTAGATAGTCACTGCCGTCTGATTGTGGTAGGATGATTCAGTTGCCTGATAGCAGCTGGGAAGAAAATGTCCCTGAATTTGGTGGTGTGCATTTTCACACCTGTACCTTTTGCCTGATTCAGATTCAGATTCAGATTCAGATTCAATTTTAATTGTCATTGTCAGTGTACAGTACAGAGACAACGAAATGCATTTAGCATCTCCCTTGAAGAGCGACATAGCAAACGATTTGAATAAAAAAATAATAATAATAAGTGTCCGGGGGGGTGGTGATTGGCAGTCACCGAGGTACGTTGTTTAGTAGAGTGACAGCCGCCGGAAAGAAGCTGTTCCTCGACCTGCTGGTTCGGCAACGGAGAGACCTGTAGCGCCTCCCGGATGGTAGGAGGGTAAACAGTCCATGGTTGGGGTGAGAGCAGTCCTTGGTGATGCTGAGCGCCCTCCGCAGACAGCGCTTGCTTTGGACAGACTCAATGGAGGGGAGCGTGGAACCGGTGATGCGTTGGGCAATTTTCACCACTCTCTGCAATGCCTTCCGGTCGGAGACAGAGCAGTTGCCATACCATACTGTGATGCAGTTGGTAAGGATGCTCTCGATGGTGCATGCGGTAGAAGTTCACCAGGATCTGAGGAGACAGATGGACCTTCTTCAGTCTCCTCAGGAAGAAGAGACGCTGATGGGAGACCCTGATGGGAGAGGGGAGTAGCCAAAATGCGACTCGTCCTTGATTATGCTGCTGGCCTTGCCGAGGCAGCGGGAGGTATAAATGGAGTCAATAGAAGGGAGGTTGGTTTGTGTGATGGCCTGGGCTGTGTCCACAATTTGCTGCAATTTCTTACGGTCCTGGATGGAGCTGTTCCCAAACCAAGCTGTGATGCATCCTGATAAAATGCTTTCTATGGTACAGCTGTAGAAGTTGGTGAGAGTTGTAGGGGACATGTCAAACTTCCTAAGCCTTCTAAGGAAGTAGAGGTGGTAGAGGGGAAGAAAGATACAGAGGTATGAGCTTGGAGTAAATGATTTCAATGTGGAATTCACACAGTAGCAAATGCCGTGTATATCTATAGGCAAGGGAGGAGATTGCTGGACCCCTATGATTTGCTATCGTCCAATCGCCTGGCATCTTTATTAGCCACTGGTCAAATGTAAGACCCAAAAGCTTGAAATCGTGCAACATCAGACTCGGGGACAGCTCCTTCCCCTCTGTTATCAGATTTATGAATGGTTATTCCATAAGATAGAGTATTATCCCATTCTGTGGAGCAAATTCTGTGGAGTAGTATTATCCCATTCTGCAGGTTCTGGTTTAAATCGAAGATAGACACAAAAAGCTGGAGTAACTCAGCGGGACGGGCAGCATCTCTGGAGAGAAGGAATGGGTGATGTTTCGGGGTGAGACCCTTCTTCAGACTCAGTCTGGAGAAGGGTCTCGACACAAAACATCACGCATTCCTTTCTCTTCAGAGATGGCGCCTGTCCCGCTGAGTTACTATCCCATTCTCCTCTATATTGCGAACATTGGACTTTGTCTCGTGAACTAATGCGCTCCAATGCTGACAACTATATCCTGTACTCTTCCCCTTTGCTCAAATGATTGGATTTGAGTTTGGCTTGATTGGATTTATGTACAGAATGACCTGATCGGATTGCATAGCATGTAAAACAAGGCTTTTCACTTTTCAGTTTGACAATAATCTAATCCTAAATCTAATCCCAGAGGATTTGAGGGATAGTAGGTGTTGTTCCTATAATCAAGAAGACCCAGCAGGAATAAGCCAGATATCTATAGGCCAGTGAGTTTTACATCAGTGTAAGGGAAACTATTGGGAAAGAATCAGTGGGACAGGATTTATGTTCACTTTGAAAAGGCCAGGATTAATTAGGTTTCATTTGCATGGTTTAGTTTGTAGGAAATCCCACAAGGTCTGATTGAATTTTGATGAGCTAATTAGCACTGAGAAGCAAAATATGGTCGATGTTGTCTACATAGAGTTTTTAGTAAGGCCTAGGACAAATTACCACCTAGTGAGCTAGTCTGCAAGGTTAGAGCCCATGGGATCCAGACTAGGCTGGCAAATTAGGTCCCATCCTTCAGACTGCTCCGCGTTTTGTCATAAAGTCATACAGCATGGAAACGGGCCCCTTGGCCTAATTTACCCACCACAACTAAGCTGCCCCATCTAAGCTTGTGCCAACTTTGACCACGTTTGACCCATATTCCCCTAAACCTTCCTGTTCAAATATCTTGAAAGGAGGTGTTTTGTCACAGATCCCAGTGTTCGGGTGGCCACAGCAGATTAAATGGCACTGTTGTCACCAGAATACTCATTCCCTGCAGTGGCCCACAATGCACCTCTCTCAACCCATGCCATGAAGTCATACAGCACGGAAACAGGCCATTCAGCCCAAATCGTCCTTGCTGACCATGATGCCCCATCTAAACTGGTCTCATTTGGCTCTATTTGGCCCATATCCCTCCAAGACTTTCTTCTCCTTTAATGCTTAGTTGATTATTAAATGTTCGAAAATATTCAAAGTTTCTGTGCAGCTTTTAAAGCCGGCACAGCTATGAGTGAGGCGTTGCCAGCTGTTTAAGTCTTTCATCACTATTTCAGAGATAATGTTCAATTTTCCGACATAAGAGAATGGGGAAAGGTTGGCCCTGTGAGACCTTGACCCAGGGGATTGTGATGCCCTGGTCCTTGAGTCCCCTTCTCTGGGTAACAGACTCCGTGCATCCTCCCCATCTATGGGCGGCACGGTGGCGCAGCGGTAGAGTTGCTGCCTCATAGCGCCAGAGACCTGGGTTCGACCCTGACAACGGGCGCTTGTCTGTACGGAGTTCTCCCCGTAGCCTGCGTGGGTTTTTGTTCCAAAATCTTTGGTTTCCTCGCACACTCCAAAGACGTACAGGTTTGTAGGTTAATTAGCTTGGTATAAATGTAAATTGTCCCCAGTGTGTGTAGGTCTAATGTGAGGGGATCGCTGGTCGGTGCAGACTCGGTGACACGAAGAGCCAGTTTCCACGCTGTACCTCTAAATGAAACTAAACAGAACTATTTCCCCCCCCCCCCCCCCCATGATCCTATACGACTCTGTAAGATCACCTCTCATCATCCTGCGCTCCAAGGAATAAAGTCCTAGCCCGCCCAAACTAACCCTATAGATCAGGCCCTCACGTTCTGGCAACTTATTCCTTTGCTAAGAACCCTCTCGGGTTCACCGTCAGACAGGCATCACGGCACAAACCAGAGCGGTATTGTGCTAAAATCCTTCCCATTAATCATTTTTTCTCTGGTGAACATTACAGCCCAATTGTAGGTTCTCACTGTTACAGGTTCCTTGTGTTCTCTATTGCATTGCAGCATTTTTCAAAATGAGATGTATAAAATGTTACATGTGCCCAGACAGCGTTAACGTGAACCCTGGCGACCACCTTCAGCCATTCATTCGCTTTAAAAGCGGCATAAAGCTCTCTATTCAGCTAGTTTGTTTTGTTGCGGGAGAGATGAAAGAACCCAGGGTAGGTAGGCAGTGTATCATCGCACTGACATACAATTCACTGCGTGTGCTATTTGCCTTTTTATACAGATGCTTTCAGCTGCTTTGGCCATGTCTTTGATGAGATTCACCTGTTCTGTCCTTTTTCATGTACATCTGATGGCTCTGTAAACTTCAAAGCACACTTTCACATGCAGAGTAACATTCACTCAGCGCAACCAATTCTAAAGCAGCTCCACAACCGTCTCATCTTGAAAAGAACTCTCCTTTCAGATGCTTCAAAGAGCTTGGATTAAGTGCGTGTGCGTGCTCTCTCTCTCTCTCTATCGCTCTCCCTGGCTCTTGCTCTCTCTATCGCTCTCCCCCTCACACTCTCTCTCTTGCTCTCTTTCTGTCTCTCTGTCTCTCTCTCTTTCTTTCTGTCTCTTTCTGTCTCTTTCTCTAACACTCCCTCACTCTCTCTCTCTCTCGCTGTCTCTCTCTTTCTCTCTGTGTCTCTCTCTTGCTCTCTCACTTTTGCACTTCTCGTTTTCTCTCTCGCTCCTCTCCCTCTTGTCTCCCTCCCTCTCTCTCTCTCTCTCTCTCTCTCTCCCTTTCTATCTCTCTCTCTCTATATATATATATATATATATATATATATATATATATATATATATATATATATATACTGACTAACTGTCAGTCTCTGTATCCCCATACACGCACACACACACACACACACACACACACACACACACACACACACACACACACACACACACACACACACACACACACACACACACACACACGTGTCCAGACACACTCTAGTCTCCCTTGCACATACATATGCATACACACAGCCACCCTGTCCCTCTTTCACAGATCCACACACATACACATGTGTCCACAGGCACACCCATGCTCTTTCACACTTTCATGCTCTCACACTTGCACGCTCATGCTTTTTCACACTCAAGCTCTCTCACACTCTCATAATCACAACGAGGTCTGTCTCCAAAAAACTGATGGGTCAACCGACCATCAGCCTTGTCGAACGCTGTAAGCAATTTAATGATTTACTTTAATAAACTGGATACATATTAATACCAAATTGACCAATGCAGATTCCCAGTTACATCATCTCTTGAAACCATGCGGCTGACAATGTTTGAATAGAAGAACTTGTTCATTGATTGATATGTTTGTGAGACAGCTGAGCCACTTGTGCTCAGCCCGGCCTCTCAGACTGAAGTGTCTACTGTTTGCAAACTCATTTCCCAGACGTGGCTGACTAGAATATAAACGGCAAACTGAGGATGCAGGGATGGGGCTGATTAGTTCTTGTGTCTGGCTGGAATATGTTTCTGTGGCGTTTTTAAAAAAATTTCCTTTGATGCTACCAATCAGTTTATTGTTTTGTTCTACCCCATATTTCCTTTTGAAATGATCCAGTAATTGTTCAGCCCACATCTCTTTATCTGCAGAAAACAAACGGTGATGCTTTAGGTCAGAGTCTTTGACTCCTTTCACAGTCCAAAAATTGATCACATCCTAGAATTTTACCAGACTCAAGGAAACAGGAGGAGACATTTTATATGATTCCTAAAAGCAGCCATGAGTGTGTCTAATAGTCATACAGCATGGAAACAGGCCCTTCATCCCAGTGAGTCGACACCGACTGTTGATCATCCATCTGCACTAGCTCTTTGGTATCTGACAACTTCATCCACTCCCTGCATACCATGGGCAATTTACAGAGGCCGATAAACGTAAACCTACAAACATGCATGTTTTTGGGATGTGGGAGGAAACCAGAGCACCCAGAAGAAACCCATGCGGTCGGTTGCAGGGTGCAAACTCCAACTAGACAACTCAGCAGGTCAGGCAGCATGTGGGGAGGGCATGGACAGGCAACGTTTTGGGTTGGTCTAATATGCTGAGTTCCTCCAGCATGTTTTGCCCAAGAGTCCAGCATCTGTAGCCTCTTGTGGATCTTTAGATTGAAATCCGAATCTGTAAATACTTGGTATTGTATTTGTGCAGTATGGCACCCACATGTAAGAGTCGATTTTTATATTCAAGTTCCTGGGATGGGCTTTGAACTCATAACCTCCTGACATACTAGTGGGATAGCGACCAACTGGGCTGATGACACTCGGGTATCCCTCTCTCCCAGTTCCCTCTACCCTCTCCACTGCCATTGTAGATGTCCAAAATAAGATGCCATTTCTTGTATGTGTTAGTGTTCGCTCTGTTTAATTTTGCAGACTTGAATGTGCCTTGTTTAGCTGGTAACGCTGACACCTCAGGGATAGAATGCTTAGTTTAGTTTATTGTCATGTGTGCCGAGGTACAGTGAAAAGCTTTTGTTTTGATTGCGGTGGGCATTTAATGCGGTACTTGGATGAAATCCAGCACTGCTCTGAGGGAGCACCGTGGCATCACCCCGTGCAACCCTCACATGGACTGCACTGCAGGTCAGGATCAAACCTGGGTCACAATGCTGCTGTCATCATTCAGGTGAGGTCACATGCAGATGTAAAAGATGCTGCAGCATGATTCTGCAGGAGGCCATTGGAATTCTCTGTGATATGCTGGTGGAAATGTTATCCCTTAACCAGCATCTAAAACCAGATTACCTCATCATTAACACGTCGATTTGCCTGGGTCTCATTTTGTGCAGGTTGTCTGTCATATTTCCTGAATTAAAAAAGAAGCAATTACTCTTCGCCAAGAACTTCAATAGCTGTGAAGCCTTTTGAGACACTCTGAAGTTGCAATAAGCACTATATAATTGCAAGTCTTTTTTAAATATCAGGCAGACTAGTCATTGCCTCGATACTTCTGCCATTGAATCCATTCTCCTCTCATTCTGCACTGGACTGCTGATTATCTTGGTGCCTGATGTGAATTTCTGCTGAGATGCCAGAGGTAGCTTTGTTGCCTTACATCACCAGAGATCCGGGTTTGATCCTGACTACGGATGCTGCCTGTACGGAGTTTGTATGTTTGCGTGGGTTTCCTCTGGTAGTCCATCCAGTGATACCCGTACACTAGCTTTCAGGATCTTAGGTGCACGCAAGCTTGACAAGGTAACGACCCTCAGAGAAGACTCTGTGTGGCTGCAATAGAGAGCATGCAAACTCCACACGGACTGCATCAGAAGTCAAGAGTGAAATAAGTCCCTGATAGAGTCATAGAGCACGGAAACAGGCCCTTTGGCTCAACTTGCCCACACCAACCAACATGCACCATCTACACTTGCCCCACGTGGGAGACCTATCCTATCCACAAACTTCCGTGCAATAGACCAGCACCCATCCGGCGGCTCGTTCTATACAGATTGAATTTCCCCGGGTTTGAAACTATGGTGCTGTGAGGCAGCAGCTCAATCATCTGTGCCACCAGCACATCTTGACGTTATCCACTGTGTGGAAACGGGACACCTCCCCCTTGAGTCCACGCCCACCATGGGTGACCCTACATGACTCCAGACTGTACAGCTTTCAGGATCTTAGGTGCACGCAAGCTTGACAAGGTAATGATCCTCAGAGAAGACTCTGTGTGGAAAACGTGCAGACTCCACAAAGACAGCATGCAAGATCAGGAGGAGAGGAACACCCACGTGCGGATGCGGACTGCATCAGAAGTCAAGAGTGAAATAAGTCCCTGATAGTCATAGAGCACGGAAACTGGCCCTTTGGCTCAACTTGCCCACACCAACCAACATGCACCATCTACACTTGCCCCACGTGCCTACATTTGGCCTACACCCTTCTAAACCTATCCTATGCACACACCTAATGTCTCTTAAACGTTGCAATAGTACCCGCCTCAGCTGGTACCTTCTCCGCAGGCACCTATTCTAAATGTGAACAGTAAAGGAGATTGTCCACCATTGTGTTAAAAATTTCCCCCTCTCACTTTGCATCAAAACTAGTGGAGAGGTGCTGTGACGGACAGCAGCTCCCATCATACATCTCTGGCAAAACGGCCAGCCAGTTGTACATCTTAGTTGAGAAGTTTACACCTCCACCCTCCCATACGGCGTGGCACAAAGTCGGTCATGACATTTGCATCTCTACCACTGAGCTGCGGACTGGAAGTGCCCACGGAAAAAAAATCATTGGGGACTTCTCTTCTCTTCCGACCATCGATCACCGTTCAAGCTAGTCCTGTGTTATCCCACTTTCTCAATGCTCCCCGCACACTATTAGGGAAAGGGCATTATACAGAGGCCAATTAACCCATGCTTTGGACTGTTCGGGACTGCTTAACTCGGAGGAAACCGCATGCTGCCGCAGAGCGGGACAACCACGTGCAGACTCCAGGCCATAAGATTACTGAACAATCAACAAAACCGAGGCTAGAACTTTTTAAATATCGACACTTTTTAAAAACTTTTTTATATATATTTATTTTACAGAACCATGAACATGAGGCATTTTTATGGACGCACCTAGAACTTTTAACTATTACTTGATTTTGGAGAGTAAAATGCAACGAAAGTTCGTTCAAGGTGCACTGTGTCTAGGTGTATATCTGAATGACAATAAAGTTTTCATTCATTCAGCCCGGCGGTGTGATACAGCAGCTCTGCAGCGTATTCTCTCTCATACATGTCCATCAATTCCCCTCCAATTCTTCATGCTTTTGACCTACACTCAGGGATAATTTACTGAAGCCCACTAACCCACCGGTATTCCTATGGGATGCAGGAAGAAACTGGAGCCCCAGAGAAAACCAGCACAGCGAGTGAGAGTATATGGAGACTGCGCCACAAGGTTGCGGTAGTTTAACGGAACCATTTCAACCAGTTGCTGCTGCAGCCAAATCGATCTCATGAATGTTAACCTGACCTCCATTTAATATTTCTAAAACATGGCAATGCCACATTTTTAAATGAGATAATGTATTATATATGTATTTTATACTACATACTTAGAGATACAGCATAGCAACGAGTCCTTTGGCCCACCGAGCCCACACCGACCATCGATCATCCGTTCACATTGGTGCTATGTTGCCGAACTTTTGTATCCTCTCCATACACACAGGGTAATTTAGACCGTTTTGTAGAGATATAGCGCGGAAACAGGCCCTTCAGCCCACCGAGTCCGTGCCGGCCAGCAATCCCTGTATACTAGCACTATCGTACATACCAGGGACAATTTACAATTTTTTTAACTGAAGCCAACTAACCTACAAGCTTGTACATCTTTGGAGTGTGAGAGGAAACCGGAGCACACAGAGGAAACCCCACACGGCCATAGGGAGAACGTGCAAACTCCACACAGACAGCATCCGAGGTCCAGATCAAACCCAGGTCTCTGATGCTGTGAGGCAGCAGCTCTACCAGCTGTGCCATTGTGATGCCTTGTAATGAGATTATTGTTTGTTTAAATGTATTCATTTATTTATTTATTTATTTTATTTATTCCGAACAAGTAAAGACATTAAAGACATTAATAGTAACAAAATCGAAATGATCAAACAATTGGACATTACAATCAATATTTACAAGCAATGAAAATAACAAAAAGCAAATTTCCAATGTCCAACTCTGTGACTGTACAAGCTCGAAAAGGAGTGAGAAGAAGAATAGCTTATTAAATCTCACCCCTTTTCCCCAACACTTCTACCATATTTAAAAATCAATTAATTAATAATAATAATACTACCCCAGGCAATTTCCCATAATACCCACAGGCATATATATACATACAACTATTATACACATACAAACTTCATATATGAAGTAACCAAACATAAGTAAACAATTGTAAAGCAATAGATAAACATTAACTCCCACTTGTCAACCATCCCCTCCATCCCGTCCCGTATGTCTTTGATCTGATGTTTGAGCATTTAAATTCATGACTTTTGCCTATGCTGAAACTTGCGTTTAAAACACCTCGTGCTTTGGTTCAGAGGTCATATAAGTACAAGCCATATTTCTATGTGTCTGAAATCATATCTGGGTCAGGCCAGAGAGGGGCAGCAACACTTCTTACCTGGAGGGCACCTTATCTTTAAGGTGAGAGGAGCAAAGATTAATGGAGATTTATGGGGAGATTATTTTGCAGAGAGTGTGGTGGTTGCCTGGAATGTGCTGCCAGGGGAAGTGGTGGAGGCAGCTAAGATAATGGTGTTGTAGACAGTGTAGACAGGCACATGGGGTGCAGTGAATGGAGGGGGAGGTGGAATATGTATTGTGTAGTCAGATGAGACTAGGTTACATTGGCTTTTTACTTATCACAGATATTGTGGGCCGAAGGGCGTTATTTCTGCGCTACCTCTCAGTCCACCTTGGCCTCTGTGATCTCCCGGTTGCCAAACGCTTTAACTCCTCTTCCCAATCCCACACTGACCTGTCCTGTGCTTCGTCCACTGCCAGTGTGAGTCCAAATGCATATTGGCAGAACAGCATCTCATATTTTGCTTGGGCAGCTTTCAACCCAGCAGTATGAATATCGATTTCTCTAACTGCGAGTAACCCTTGTATCCCCTCTCTTTCCGTCGCTCCCCCCACCCTAGTCACCAGACTAGTTTCACTGTCATCCTGTTCACTTTCAACGCCTGCGTAACTCTTCATCACCTATACCACAGCCAGCAATGGACCATTGTGGGCTCCACCATTCCTTGATCATCATTGATTATTGTATATTTTCATTCGTGGATATCTCTCTATGTCACCGTCTATATCAATTTTCCCGTTACCGTGACTCTTGACCCGAAACATTATTTTCTCTAGAGATGCTGCCTGACCCGCTGAGTTACTCCTGCTTTTTCTGTCTATCTTTACATCTCAAAATTCTATGCTTTAAGGGGATTGTGAACCACCAGGGAGGTGTGTAACCTTCACTGCCAACATTACTGATGAGTTTTTATTTATTTAATTGCTAGATTTTGTTCTCAGTGGAGATTTGGACTTTTTTTCCAGGTTACCGGTGAAGGTCTTGTAACCTGATAATTTAGTTTCATATCCTTGACTCCTACACATAGGACTTGTGAAGAATCGGTTCTCTCCAGCATGTTAATATTAATATGCTCATTACTTGGGTACAGAAGAAAAGTTGAGGATATTGTTATTCATGTGGGTTTCCTGGCAGTTTCCACTTTTCTTTCTATTCTTGCATTAACCTACTGCAATTGAAATGTACATATTACTGATAACTGGGAATGCAATCACTTACTGTTCTTTAGTAACATTGCCATCATATGGATTACTGCATAGGAACCTTTACGCATTGACATATACCTGCTGGGCAAACTATTTCAACCAATTCCTATTGCTGCAAAATTAATCTCATCATCTTGGATCTTCCCTTCATTTAGTATTTGGACACATTGACGTGCCATGTTTAACACTGCCATGTTTATAAATTTGGAAGTGTGATCTATTTTCAAATAGATTTATTTGATCTTCAGCAGAATAAATGCACACTAGAGTGGAGGGTTTCTCTCAGTTGTATGTGCCAAGCTTGCAATGTAATAGAGCAGTTGTGCTGTGCTCGGTGCCCGAAATTCAGCTGTTGCATCCCATGCATTAACACCCCTGGGCTGTCTAACTCTTCTCTCCCTCTTCTCTTACCCTCTTTTCCCTCCACTCTTATCCTCTTTCTCTCCTCTCTCCTCTCCACTCTGTTCTCTCTCTCTCTCTTTCTCTCTCTCTCTCTCTTTCACTCATTGTTCCCCTATCACTCTCATCCCTCTCTCTGCTCTTACCCTGTCTCTCCTCTTATAGCAGAGCTCTCTCCCTGCTTGACTAGTACTATGGAGGGCATTTTTCCACGCTATCAACCTCTACCTGATCCCTCTCTCTCGCTGTAATCAAATTTGTTACCCTGTGGGTTCTCTCTCAGCCCTCTCTCCGCCCTGGCTCACAAGCAGTGTTTGAGTTGATTTTTAGTAACCGGAACCCCCGACCGCAGGGTAATTGACATTGCGGGGGAACTCCTTGTTAAAGAATAAAATGTTTCTAAACATGAAAATTACATAAATGTATATAATCATATAACACACACAATTATATTCTGATCCAATAATGAACTTTATTAAGGACTAGACACGGGAAATTCTCGCTTCCCTCACACCAGGCTATCCCCTCTCTCTCCTCTCCCTCCTCTCTCTCCCTGGCCCCCATCTTTCTCCCTTAGGGTTGCCAACTTTCTCCAATCTTTGGCCCAAAAGATGGCGGAGGGGACAAAAGGTCAAATCGCCCATGAATCCGCCCATGAGGGACAAATTCCCGACGGTAACCCATCTTGCTTCGCTATGACTGACTCAGGGCTGCGACGCCCTTTCCCTTCCCCCCACACTCTCCTCCCTTCTCTCTCTCTTCCCTCTCTCTCCTCTCTCTCCTCTCTCTCCCTCCCATCTTTCTCCCTTAGGGTTGCCAACTTTCTCACTCCCAAAGAGAGGGAGGCATTGTGGGCAAATTCCTGAGGGAATTATTATTCTGCTTCGAAAGGTCCTTCGGTGACCCCTACTTTATACGGGATGAGGGGCAGCTGTCGTGGATAAGTTCTAGGCAGTCTAGTATAGAGGGGCCTGTCGTGGATAAGCTTCCATGCTGTTTGCTGTATGATTACAACAACAAAACGTGGAACAGTCTGAAAGATGGGATCTAATTTGCCAACCCATTTCCAGAGGTACAACATAGTACCATGTCCAAGGCTTTACGAAGAACTCCATGTGGACAATTAGATATGTAGCAAAATGCACTCTTTCAAGGCAGCTTCTCTGAGCAGTGCACAGGCCCCTGAACACTGGGCATGAACAGAAAACCTTCTGCCTCGGACATGTACTGTTAAAACTGAGCCATGCTAAATCTTCATTACTCTTCCTGCATGCAGATTTTGTTTGCCCTTCACTGGTTCGGCTCCTACCAGAATGGCTGATCCAACTGGAGCAATAGATAGAGTGCTTACCATTATCTTTCAACCAAAGCATTAAACACACAGAGCAATGCAGGGGCACCGTGGCGCAGTGGTAGAGTTGCTGCTTTACATCGCCAGAGACCCAGATTCGATCCTGTGTGTGGGCGCTGTCTTTACGGAATTCTCACCGTGACTACGTGGGTTTTCCCCGGGTGCTGCGGTTTCCTCCCACCTTCCGAAGACGTCTGGGTTTGTAGGTTAATTGGTGTCGGTAAAAGTTGTAACTTGTCCCTGGTGTGTGTAGGATAGTGCTGTGTACCCGGGGATCTCTGGTCAGTGCAGATTCATTGGGCCAAAGGACCTGTTTCCTCGCTGTATCTCTAAAACTAAAACACACCCTCCAGGCTTGACTAGAACTGGCAAAACCTACTTGACCAAAAATGGTATAAGCTTATGTTTCTAGCTGAACGAAGTTGGGATTCGTGGTTAAAATGCCACGGATCAGGAGATGCAGCCCAAAACTCCACTTTGAAAACTCGGGACATCCGGACAGAATTTGTATCGAGTGGGTTTATTTGTTGGGTCAGGATAACCATGAATGCTGTGAGTTGGATTGGCTTCTTAGCATTCAGATTGCTATAGATGGAGCTTATCCTGTGCAGTGCTTATTGTGAGTGTGAATACTGTCAGCATAGTAGTGAGCAGGGTTTGTTTTGGGATGTGGTTATGGTGCTCAGATGCATTGCAGATGGGACTATAGTTGAGTTGGGATTCATACAAATGTATGGCACAGAGTGCTGGAGTAACTCAGCAGGTCAAGCAGCACCTCTGGAGAACATGGATAGGTAACGTTTCAGGGCGGGATCCGTCATCATTCCCCTGACCCGAAATGTCACCTATCCATGTTCTTCAGAGAAGCTGCCTGACCCGCTGAGTTACTCCAGCACTTTGTGCCATTTTTCTGTACAGCAATATTTTTGTGGTTGACAAGTTACGGTAGGGTCTTGATGAGGGCAGAACTGCTTGTGGGCTTAGTATTAATGTGGGTGGTTATACAGTGGCCGGGGCGTGGGTTGGGATAATTACGGTAGATGTGGTGTGAGAATGTGTGGCTGTCCGCAGAGCTTACTGTGGAACAGTGGCCAGGGTCCCTGCTGCATGTCACTGTTGCCCTGTAGACTATGACTTGTGTGCCAGGCAGTAAGCCTCTGACACCTGGGCCACATACTGCGAGGCTACTGAGGCATTGAAATTTCACCAGTGTTGCTGTCACTAGCAAAGTCCACCAACTCTACTGGTGGGTTAAGTGAAACAAAACAGGGATGGAACAATGCTGCAGCTGGTGGAGCTGCTGCCTCCACGTCAGAGACCAGGATTCGATCCTGGCGTCGGGTGCTGTCTGCGTGGAGTTTGCATGTTCTTCCCTGCAACCACGCAAGCTTCCTCCGGGTGCCCTGGTTTCCTCTCACATCCAAAAGACATGCAGGGTTTGCAGCTGAATTGGCCACTGTAAAATTGTCCCTCGTATGTAGCGAGCGGATGAGAACGTGGGATGACACAGAATTAGTGTGAACGTGTGATTGATGGTCGGCGTGGACTCGGTGGGCATAAGGACTTGTTACCATGCTGTTTATTTCAATCCATGTCTCCCCTCAAGATTGAGACCTGTTTGTCCCAGTCAGCTGCTTTGTTTACATGCCCTAAACCAGGCCCCCAATCTAACACTCTCTCTCGTATTTCTTTTTCTCAGGGTGGAAGTGTCAAATACTACAGGGCATAGGTTTAAGGTCAGAGGGTGGCACAGCGGTAGAGTTGTTGCCTTACCGCTCCAGAGACCCGGGTTCAACCCTGACCTCGAGTGCTGTCTGTGTGGAGTTTGTACGTTCTCCCTGTGACCGCGTGGGTTTACTATTATCCATAGTGTGTTGGATAGTGGTAGTGGGCGAGGATCGCTGGTTGGCACAAACTCGGTGGGCCGAAGGGCCTGTTTCTGCGCTGTGTCTCGAAACAAAACTGAACTAAACTAAAATAAATTAGGTACATGGGCCATCTCATTAAAAAACAAGTCTGTTCGCAACCCTTCCAGCTTTCTCCCTTGCTCCTCTCACCTCCCTCACTCAGCAGATCTGCTGAATGCACTAAAAGCGCTGGCAGAATGCAAGGTCTCATAAATTGACAAGTTGGACGCTATTGTTATATGATTATAAAAATGTGCAGCTGGGGGGGGGGGGGTGACATGAAATTGGCAAGAAGCAGCCATTTTGTGTCAGGGCATCCTTCAGCCGGTTGTGTGTGTGTGTGAAAAGCATTGAGGATAATAATGAAGATGTACTCTTTGCTTGCCAAATTGTGGCCCACACCCAATTCAGTTCAGCTATTATCCTCTGCTTGTTAAATCACATTGGCTCCCTACTCATTAATTCCTCCTCAATTTCACATCCCTGCCTGGCCTTATGCCTCTGTATCTCTGCAACTCCCTGTGGTTGTAGAAGCATCAAGGCTCTCTCCCAGTTCTGGCACATCAATCAGCTCCGAGTCTTAAATATTTGTCTCCATGTCTTAATCTCTGGAGGCCTCTGGAGTTTCAGAACGCTTTCCCCAAACTTTGGGAGTGTCCATCAGGGGCATTGAGTATAAGGGCCAGGAAGTCGAGATGCAGCTTTATAGGACTTTGGTTAGTCTGCATTTATATCATGGTAAAGGGCAACACAGTGGCACAGTTGCCGCCTCACAGCGCCAGGGACACGGGTTGGATCCTGACTACAAGTGCGGTCTGTAAGGAGTTGGTACGTTCTCCCTGTGGCTGCGTGGGTTTTCTCCTGGTGCTCTGGTTCCCTCCCACATTCCAAAGGCATGCAGGTTGGTAGGTTAATTGGCTTCTGTGAATTGTCCCTAATGTTTACAATAGAACTAGTGTATGGGTTATCAATGCTTAGTGCGGTCTCGGTGGGATAAAACCGAAAATCTCTGAAAACCTTTGAAAGTGATCACAGTGCTACTTTGGGAAATATCAAATCAAATTATCAAATTTTGTTGGTGACTGAGCTAAAGTGTCTTAGGGTATATGACAACATAAAAGCAAATTGTGGTTATGTTTAGTTTTTGTTTAGAGATACAGTTTGGAACAGGCCATTTGGCACAATTAGTTCAGTGATCACCCCATACACTAGTTTCATCCAACGCACTATGGACAATTTACACAAGCCAATTAAGCTACAAACCTGCACATCTGTACAATGTGGGAGGAAACCCGGAATAATCCCATGCAGTCCCATAGTTGTTTTCCGAAAATTATAACTACTCTTAATTCACACATGCACTGACTTTACAGCCCAACACCCGGACTTCCATCTATTATATCCACGTAATGAAATTTGGAACTGTAATGTGTATTGTAACTGTAATTTTTAACATTTTTTTAAAAAACATTTTAAATATTTAATATAATCTTTAAATATCTCCTTCACCATTTTGCCTTTATAGATATGTATATAGCGCCGCAGAATTGTGCACCTATCCCCCCCTTCTCCCTTTTGTTTTTGTTTTCTGTTTCTTGTTTTTTGTACTAAATTATATGTATGCACTGAGTACGAGCAGCTTTTAATTTCATTGTACATGTATAGTGACAATAAATGGCATATCTATCTATATCTATCATGCAGTCACAGGGAGAATGTACAAACTCCAAGCAGACAGCACCCGTGGTCAGGATCGAACCCGAGTTCTGTAAGGCAGCAACTCTACCGCTGCACCACTGTGCTTTGATGTTGCATGAGTTCTCTGGATCCATGCCGTGGTCCTCCAGAGACCATCTCATAAGGTCATAAGTGATGAGAATCACAAAGAAACAAAAGGATATTGTTGATGCTATGATGCTGTGCCTCTTACTCACCAGCTAATTGTTCTTTAAAACAAATCACCTCGCTGCTTTGCTCCTCTGATGCAATTCCTTAATCACGGCAGAGTACGTCAGCTCAGAAACGAAACCTGTTCAAAACTGACCACTGTACCATAGAAACCAGGAACTGCAAATGTGCAGGAAGGAACTGCAGATGCAGGTTTACACCAAAGATCGACACAAAATGTTGGCGTAACTCAGTAGGACAGGCACCAATTTCCTTTCTCTGGAGATAAGGAATAGGTGACCTTTCAGGTGGAGACCCTTCTTCAGACTGAGAGTCAGGGGAGAGGGAAACTAGAGGTTTGAAAAGATTCAGCACAAATAAGAGCCGGCACAGATGATCAAGGAAATGTGGAGCCCACAATGGCCTATTGTTGGCTGTGGAAGAGATGATAATGAAGGCTATTTGGATGGAAAGAGTGGAACCAGCAGGAGGACTATGGTTGGGGAGGGGTGGAGAGAGGGGGAATGCAGGAGCTGCCTGAAATTACAGAAATCAACACTGCAGATGTTGATTTACAAAGAAAAAATATATAAAATGTTGAATTAACTCGGTGGGTAAGGCAGCATCCCTGGAAAACATGGACAGGTGATGGATTGGGTCAGGACCTTTCTCTAGACCCACTGTATTAGTAAGGAGCAGTACAACACATTAGGGAATGTGATATAATAATAACATCAGCAAGACAAAAGAGTTGGTTGTTGGTCGAAGGAAGGTGGGGGACTGCGGGGTGGAGGGGAGGGAGGTTGGGTAAACACAACCCTGTTTCCAGAATCAGAGCTGCAATAGTGATGGTCGGCAGCTTCAAGTTCTTTGTCATCCATATCAACAGTAACCTAATCTGCTCCCTTCCCACCAATGCAGTGATCAAGAAAGTGTACAGGTCTACCACCGATTTTCCGGCACCTCTTTTAACCTGGGCAAAATTACCAGAGCGCATGTGAAATTCCCTCCCCCCCCCCCCCCCCCCCCCCCCCCCCCCCCCCCCCCGCGTCCCCCTGAATATGTGATGCCTAGACCAGGTGAGCTGGCCGAGCTTGACCTCATTGGGACTTCTGCGCAGACGGGTGAATTTGCCCCCTGCGGTTGGGGCTCTGGAACTCCAGCCTGACCAGAACCAGCAGTTCTCTCCCATAGCTGATATCCACGGCTAGTTGGCAGGTCGAATTTGTTCCTTGCGGCCAGGGCATTTGAAGCAGATCCGTTCCCATAGTCGAATTCTGAGGCTAACATGGTCCACGTCTGTTTTCAAAGCAATCCCATCGGCCCTACTTATTCCAATGATACATCTTCCTGGAGCATATTCTCTCTCGCGTGGCCATTAACCCCCTGCCGCCTATCTTCACTGGGTATCGGAACCAATTAACCTACCAAAAAGCTTGCCTTCAGGCTGTGGGTAGAACTGGAGGGTCCAAAGGATAGCAACTGGAGGAATGTGCAATTTGTACACAGACTGTACGAGGTCAAGTTCAGGCCCAGGTAGCTGGAGCTGTGAAGCAGCATTAATACTTCTTTTTCTTCTTCTCGTGGGAGCATAGGCCATTGACAAATGTCCTCCACCTCACTCGGTTGTTGGCAGTTCTTTCGCAATCTCCCCAGTTGATCCCATTCTCAGACATTTCGGCTTGTACTCGCTAGAATTTAGAAGATTGAGGGGGGATCTTGTAGAAACTTACAAAATTCTTAAGGGGTTGGACAGGCTAGATGCAGGAAGATTGTTCCCGATATTGGGGAAGTCCAGAACAAGGGGTCACAGTTTAAGGATAAAGGGGAAAATCCTTCAGGACCGAGATGAGGAAAACATTTTTCACACAGAGAATGGTGAATCTTTGGAATTCTCTGCCACAGAGGGTAGTTGAGGCCAGTTCATTGGCTATATTTAAGAGGGAGTTAGATGTGGCCCTTGTGGCTAAAGGTATCAGGGGGTATGGAGAGAAGGCAGGTACAGGATACTGAGTTGGATGATCAGCCATGATCATATTGAATGGCGGTGCAGGCTCGAAGGGCCGAATGGCCTACTCCTGCACCTATGTTTCTATGTTTCTGTCTGGACACCTCTTCTCCAGCTGTTCTTGGGGCGACCTCTTTTCCTTTTTCCTTGGGGGTTCCATTTCAGGGCTTGCCAGGTGATGTTTGTGGCAGGTTTCCCGAGGGTGTGTCCAATCCAACTCCATTTGCTCCTTAGAATTTGTAAGTAAATGGGCTGGCTTGTTCTTTTCCACAGGTCCACATTGCTCCCCACCAGATGTTAAGTATTCTCCTAAGGCAGGTGTTAATGAATGTTTGCAGCCTGCTTGTAGTGTGTTTTGTTGTTTTCATGTCTCTGATCCATACAGTATCACCTGTTTCACATTTGAGTTAAAGATGCGTATTTTGGTGTTGATTGTGATGTATTTAGAGCTCCAGATCTTCCTGAGCATGTTAAACACCACCCTAGCCTTATTGATTCTACTTTTTATATCTGCCTCTGCCCCTCCGGTGATGTCCACAACACTGCCTAGGTATGTGAATGTTTCTACCTCCTCTGGTGCAGTGCTGTGCATAAGGATAGGGTTGCTGGTTTTGGAGTGGATCCTCATCACCTGTGTCTTTGCTGTATTGGGTGTAAGACCAAGTTTTGTTGCAGCTTGTGAGAGTCTGTCTTCTTCTGTGTCTGTGTGTGTGAAAGGAGAGCTATGTCGTCTGCAAAGTCAAGATCATCTAGCGGATCCCACATTGTTCACTGAATTCCATTTATTTTCCCTTCAGTTATTTCCATCATGATCCAGTCAATTGCAAGGAGCAACAGGAATGGTGACAATAGACATCCCTGTTGGACGCCCATCCTGAACTAAAGCTCTGAGAGAGCTGGCCTGCATGCATAACTTTGCATGAGGTTCCATCATACGAGTTCTTGATCTTGGTGAGAATTCCATAGTGGGCCATTAGGCATCCTATCTAAGCTGTCAATTCTTGCAATACTTGTCCTACCTAAGCATTAATACTTGCAGGTAGACAGACAATTCTGGAGAAACTCAGCGAGTTGAGACCCTGAAGGGTCTCTACCGAAATGTCTCTCAATTCCTTCTCTCCATAGATGCTCCGTCACCCGCTGGGTTTCTCCAGCATTTTTTTGTCTACCTTCGATTTTTCCAGCATCTGCAGTTTTTTCGTAAAGATTAATACTTCCAGTGTCACTCTGCGACCCAAATTCATAGTGCATCCCTTCCTTATATTTGTTTGGTGCCTTTGTGAGTTGTGAATAAGATTTTGAGTTGTTCAATCACTTGATGTTTCACTTTTTCTCAGCTGTTGTACAAGTTCTCAGTCATGTTCATTGCTTCCGTATTATGTTGGGGATTCGGTTCAGCTTCTACAACTGCACCAATATCCCCAATGACATCTCCAAGTTTGAAGCAAAACAATGTCAAGCACTTTAGACTACAGCTGTGAAGAGAGAGGTGGTAGGTCAGTAGTTTGCCATAGCTGGACGTCGACTAGGTGGTAGGTTGTCGTAGACATTGTCGTAGTGGGGTCCAGTTGCGGATTTATGGGCGACCTGCTACGACTATGACAGTCGCCGGCAATCGCGAAAAAATTGCTTAAGTGGGACAGGCCCATAAGACTCAACCTTTGATCTGTGTGGGATGGATCTTTCAAGTAGCTGGGCAATCATCTTATTGCCGTTTGCCCAGGATCCTGAGCCAGGGAGGAGAATGGTCCTCCAGGGTTTTGGCCAGGCTGCTTAAGTTGGAGATTTCATTCAGACGGATCTCAGCTACAGACCGCTGCAGAAACTGCAGAGGAAGGTCCTAGACTGAACAAGTCATTGCGGCTCCCCAGTTATTATTCCCGCATGAAATTCTTCTATTAAATTGTTTGTAAAAGAAAATTCCGGTGGGCGGCGCGGCTCTGGCCAGCAGCGGCCTCTGCAGTCTGTCCGCATTTTATTTTTTTCTGTCTGTGTTTTAATGTAGTTTTTGTTATTTTTTGTTGGGGGGTGTGTGTGGGGGGATGGGGGTGGGGTGGGACGGGGGGGGGGAAACTTTTTAAATCTCTCCCTGCACTGGAGACCCGACCTTTTTCTCGTCGGGTTTCCGTTGTCGTTGGGGCGCAACGAGGAGCGGCCTCCAACAGGAAGAAGCCGGGGACTCAGGTGCCGACTCACCGTCAACGTCGCGGGGCTGGCCCCCGGAGCGGGTGGAGCGGTGGTGGAGCGGAGCGCTGCTGTGCTGTGCTGCTGCTGCGGCCCGACCGAGAGAGTCGGAGCCCCACGACAGGTCTGTACGGCGGCACCGGGAGCCCCGCGGGTCCCTGGAGGGAGACCGCTTTTCAGGGCTCCTGCAACGGCGACTTCTCCCGCCCGAGTTGCGGGGTCGAAGAGCTCCTGGAGCGGGGCCTAACATCACCGCCCCGCGCGGCTTGGAATGGCCGCGGGATTCTGCGAGCGCACGCTGGGGGCTCTAACACCAAGACCCGGTGTGCGACCTCGCATCACCCGGCGTGGCTTTGATGGCCGCGGGACAATCGCCATCGCCAGCCGGGGGCTATGACTTTGACTCTGACATCACAGATGGAGTGCATAAGTTTATTTGGCCTTCCATCACAAGCAATTGTGGATATTTTGTAAATTATGTTGTGTCTTGGTCTATGTGTTTGTATGTATGGCTGCAGAAACGGCATTTTGTTTGGACCTCAAGGGGTCCAAATGACAATAAATGTATCTTATCTTATCTTATCTTGAATCAACCCTGTTAACAACACGTTCAGAATGATATCAGGGGAATAAATCAAAATCCCTCATTATCAGATCGGGCCTCAGAGTTCTAGGCTTTAAGGCTTGGTAAATTGATTAGCTGCCCTTGGTTCTGTAAGAATTGTACTTACCGAGACTTTGATATGTAATTTCCCTGTCCCCTGAATGATTAAGGACTGTATGTCATGGTATAACCAGCCCACGGTAGATATACTGGATGAACCATGATTGAATGGCGAAGTCAAGTTGATGGGTTGAATGGCCTCATTCTGCTATAACTTATGAAATTATGAATTTCTTCAGTCAGAGGGTTGTGAAAATGTGGAATTCATCGCCACAGATGGCTGTGATGGCCAAGTCATTGTATATTTTTAAAGCGGAGAATGACAGAATGACTGTCGGGTATTATGAGACAAAGGCAGGAGAATGGGGTTGACAGGGAAAGATAGATGGTGGAGTAGACATGATGGGCCAAATGGCCTAATTCTGCTCCTAGAAACCAATGAGCATGTTCCTCACCTATCTCAGTTCAACACGTCGGCCTGGCTGGCTGGCTGCTAGTAATTTGCTTTTTCATTCCATTTCCACCTTGCTTGCAGCCTGCCATGGCAGCTCCCTAATAAAAGTTGTCTGCCGACCAGCACCTTGTGTGTCACCGTAGCAACAATTCCTTAATCAACTCTGAACATCAAAACTGCTTAGCGAACTACTCTGGAATTCCTGACAGACTCTCATTTCTTTTTGTATTTCCACTAACTGAAAAGTGTAATGTTTCAGGACCCAATTATAAGCGGGTCATTCAGGGTTTTGTTTGAATGGGGCAATCAGCAGCAGAAGAGTCCTTAACTTGCTCGACAAATGAGTGAAGGTGATTGCGGCGCGATCTCACCACCATCAAAGCGCACGGCAATGCGTGGTGCAGCAAAGATATGTAATTCCAAATGGGGAGCATCAAAAAATGAATAAAATCTCAAATGATACTGGCCTGAAAGGAAAAGGGAAAAGACAATGAGATCAGAACCTTGAGGTGCAGAGGGATAATATTCTTGGAAACAAGCTGCTGCAGATGCTTTAGTTTATTGTCACGTGTACCGAGGTGCAGTGAGGGGATTTTGTTGCGTGTTGACCATTTGGCGGAGGGAGGGTGTATAATGGCAATCAAGCCCTGTACAACTGCAGAAGGACCTCTTTGCTCCTATATTCAACTCCTCTTGTTATAAAGGCCGACATGCCATTCGCTTTCTTCACTGCCTGCTGTACCTGCATGCTTACTTTCCGAAGAAGGGTTACGGCCCGAAACGTCGCCTATTTTCTTCGCTCCATAGATGCTGCTGCACCCGCTGAGTTTCTCCAGCAATTTTGTGTACCTGCTTACTTTCATTCACTGATGAACAAGAACCCTCAGATCCCGTTGTACTTCCCCTTTTCACATCTTGACACCATTTAGATAGTAATCAGCCTTCATGTTTAACATCACATTTATCTACATTAAACTGTATCTGCCATGCATCTGCCCACTCCCCCAACCTGTCCAAGTCACCCTGCATTCTCATAGCATCCTCCTCACAGTTCATACTGCCACCCAGCTTTGTATCATCTGCAATTTGCTAATGTTACTTTGAATCCCTTCATCTAAATCATTGATGTATATTGTAAATATCTGCGGTCCCAGCACCGAGCCTTGCGGTACCCCACTAGTCACTGCCTGCCATTCTGAAAGGGACACGTTAATCCCTACTCTTTGTTTCCTGTCTGCCAACCAATTTTCTATCCATGTCATCACTCTACCCCCAATACCATGTGCCCTAATTTTGCCGACTAATCTCCTATGTGGAACCTTATCAAATGCTTTCTGAAAGTCCAAGTACACTACATTTACTGGCTCTCCTTTGTCCATTTTCCTAGTTACGTCCTCAAAAGATCCTGTTACTGCTATCCAAATATGCGGCTATCTCATCTTTTATAATTGACTCCAGCATCTTCCCCACCACCGATGTCATGTTAACTGGTCTATAATTCCCTGTTTTCTCTCTCCCACATTTCTTTACAAGTGGAATAACATTAGCTATCCTCCAATCCACAGGAACTGATCCTGAATCTATAGAACATTGGAAAATTATCACCAATGCATCCATGATTTCTAGAGCCACTTCCCTAAGTGCCCTGGGATGTAGACCATCAGGCCCTGGGGATTTATCAGCCTTCAGTCCCATCAGTCTACCCAACACCATTTCCTGCCCGATGTGAATTTCCTTCAGTTCCTCCGTCACCCCAGATCCTCTGGCCACTAGTGCATCAGGAAGATGGTTTGCGTCCTCCTTCGTGAAGACGGATGTATGTGATGTGATATATGGTCACTGTTGTACTGTAGACAGGGTAGACAATTTGCACACAGCAAGTTCCAAAAGGTAGCAGAGATCAGATAATCCAGTAATCTTTAGATATTTTTTGAGAGGTGACTGCCAGGATGTGTTTAAATGAAGTTGTTACAGAAAAAATATGATTGCACTAGAGAGGGTGGAGAGAATATTTTCAAGGCGATTTTAGCCGTAAGGAAATATGAATAGCTGGAGTTTTGTTCTTTCGAACAGAGAAAAGCATGGGGGACTTAGTCAGGTGGTGTATGCCATAACAAGGGACCTGGTCAGAGTAAATAGGAAGAACCCTTTTTCCATTAGGTGACAATTCAAAAGCCACGGGGCATAGAATTAAAGTCACGTCATCCCATCCCACACCTTTCCACTTTCTGCAGAGACTGCTTTCTCAATGACTTCTTGGCTCCCTCCTGCCG
The DNA here is from genome assembly GCF_028641065.1 of Leucoraja erinaceus. Lineage (NCBI taxonomy): Eukaryota > Metazoa > Chordata > Chondrichthyes > Rajiformes > Rajidae > Leucoraja > Leucoraja erinaceus. The sequence continues at coordinate 118,282,036 of NC_073378.1, read as the reverse complement.
CTCCTCAAGGATTTCGCCCTGCAACCACAAGGGATGCAACGCCTGTCCTTGCATCTTCTCCATTACCGTTCAGGGAACCTAATGGCCCGTCCAAGCGAGACGGGTTTACCCGCACCTCCTCCAACCTCATCTTCTGCAGTTCGTGCTCTTGATGGTGGCCATCTCTACCTCTGCATTGGTGAGACCAAGCAAATATTGGGTAACCCTGTTTCCCGAGTGCAGCCACACACAAACTGGGAGGACAGCACCTCGTATTGTGCTTGGATGAAGCAAATCCATCTGTGTGATTTCCACTTCCTCTGCCCTGGTCTCCCAGTTCCTTTAGACTCCTCCATCCACTCATCTCCCACCCTTCCTTACTCAGGGTTCCCCAGTTTCCTCACTCCCCATCCACTATCCATCCCTTGCTTTTATCTTTCATTCCCCTCATTCCTTCCCAAGTTGATTCAACATCTGCAGTCATCTTGTCTTCTCCATTTTTTTGTCTACTCCATTCCCCTTACCCATCTCCACGAGATACTTCCCCTCCATTCCATCAGTCTGAAGAAGGGGTCCAACCCACAAAGTTGCATATCCGTTTACTTCCACAGATGCTGCCTTGCCCGCTGAGTTTCTCCAGTTTGCCTTAACCATATAAAACTTATAACAATTACATCGGAAACAGGCCATCTCGGCCCTACAAGTCCGTCCGTGCCGAACAACTTTTTTTTCCCTTAGTCCCACCTGCCTGCACTCATACCATAACCCTCCATTCCCTTCTCATCCATATGCCTATCCAATTTATTTATTTTAAATGATACCAATGAACCTGCCTCCACCACTTCCACTGGAAGCTCATTCCACACCGCTACCACTCTCTGAGTAAAGAAGTTCCCCCTCATATTACCCCTAAACTTCTGCCCCTTAATTCTGAAGTCATGTCCTCTTGTTTGAATCTTCCCTATTCTCAAAGGGAAAAGCTTGTCCACATCAACTCTGTCTATCCCTCTCATCATTTTAAAGATCTCTATCAAGACCCCCTTAACCTTCTGCGCTCCAGAGAATAAAGACCTAACTTATTCAACCTATCTCTGTAACTTAGTTTTTGAAACCCAGGCAACATTCTAGTAAATCTCCTCTGTACTCTCTCTATTTTGTTGACATCCTTCCTATAATTGGGCGACCAAAATTGTACACCATACTCCAGAATTGGTCTCACCAATGCCTTGTACAATTTTAACATTACATCCCAGCTTCTATACTCATTCTATAGTATATTCTATACTATAATCTTGTTGCTCAAGATTCCAGCATCTGCAGTCTCTTATCACAAGGTCATAAGTGATTGGAGCAGAATCTGCCCATCAAGTCTACTCCACCATTCAATCATGCCTGATCTATCTCTCCCTCCTAACTCCCATTCTCCTGCCTTCTCCCCTTAACCCCTGACACCTGTACTAATCAAGAATCTAATTATCTCTTCCTTAAAAATCTCCATTGACCTGGCCGCCACAGCATTCTGTGGCAATGAATTCCACATATTCACCACAATCTGACAAAATAAATTCCTCCTCATCTCCTTCCCAAAGGAGTGTCCTTAAATTCTGAGGCTATGATCTCCAGTCCTAGACTTTCCCACTAGTGGAAACATCCTCTCTACATCCACTCTATCCAAGCCTTTCACTATTCGGTAAGTTTCAATGAGTTCCCCATTCATCCTTCAAAACTCCAGCGAGTACAGGCCCAGTGCCGTCAAACGCTCATCGTATGTCATATCTTGTGTCTCCAGGTCATAACATTTCTCAGTGTCTCTGAAGATCAGTAAACAAGAGTTGGAGGAAGTGCAAGATGTGATGTATGGTGAAGTAAAGCAACAATAGGAATTGAAAATAGGAGTGATAAAACCTGTGAATAGGGAGTTTGTGATGGACATTATTGGTCATGGCCGTGATTGGACGTGGAGAGGATGTTTCCACTAGTGGGAGAGTCATAGCCTCAGAATTAAAGGGTGTTCCTTTTGGAAGGAGATGAGGAGGAATTTCTTTAGTCAGAGAGTGATGATCTGTGGAATTCTTTGCCACAGAAGGCCGTGGAGGCCAAGTGGATGTGGATATGGATATGTTTAAGGCAGAGATAGAGGGATTCTTGATTTGTATGGGTGTCAGGGGTTATGAGTAGAAGGCAGGAGAATGGGATTGAGAGGGTGATAGATCAGCCATGATTGAATGGCGGAGTAGACTTGATGGGCCGAATGGCTTAATTCTGCTGCTATCACTTATGACCTTATAACGGAACATCCCTTCTATTAACTGTCTGGTCTGCAATTAAGATTTTAATGTACCCAGTACATTAATTTACAGAAACTAGCAATAACAGCACATAAAAATTGCAGTGTACAGTTTGTTTCTAAATTATAAAGGATAGCTCTTAAATCCATCAGAGATGTACATCTGAAGGTTTGTACTTTTGAAGTGATATTTCATAGCAGAAGCGTCAAAAATATTGATTTTGTTTCGGATCGGGGGAAAAAAAGTGGCTCATTGAGCACAAACAACAAAATGTGTAAAATATTAAGAAATGGCTTAAAATTGACGGATGCGTGATTGAATTGATTTGTGGATCACCTGAGGTAATTTCTCTGTTGCATTGCTAACAAAGCTATGAATTTCTTGGTTCTAATTGAGTAAGTGGGAGTGTCAAAGTTTGATAGGTCCATTGAGTTAAAATTATAATGTGCAAAATCAATCCTCCGTCTGCTACTTGAGCAGAGGTGTCAACATGTTTAAAAATTGGAAAGTCTGGCGCTTTGTTAAAACAGCTGGGAGGAATATTTGATGCAAGGACATTCAGAATCAATATCGCACAGAAGATGGACAACCAACCCTTCAGGTCCATGTAGACCAATCCATCTTGTCCCGTTCCACTGCACTTTCCCTAAATCACTGCAAATTATCTTCCCATCGATGCACAGCTAAGCAGGAGCAGGTGGCGAAACAGGAGAGCTAGTGCCTTACTACAACAGTGGCCCGTGTTCGATCCTGACTACGAGTACTTGTCTGTACGGACTTTACACATTCTCCCCGTGACCGCGTGGGTTTTCTCCGAGATCCTCGGTTTCCTCCCACACTCCAAAGACGTACAGGTTTGTAGGTTAATTGGCTTAGTATAAAAATAATGTAAATATCGTCCCAAGTGTGTATAGGATATAGTTTAATAATAGCAAAAAAATTAATACTTAAATTTTGGAAGAGTACATCAATACCAACGCTTAAAATGTGGATTGCAAGTATGTTGGACACCGCTCATCTTGAGGAAATGCGATTCCTCCTAATGGATAAATCAGACCAATTCATAACGAGTTGGTCTCCATTCGTCGTTTTTTTGGAATCATATGGTACAACACAATTGTAAAAAATAACTGTTTCAGGACTGGACGAGGGTTGGTCAAGATTATAAATAATGATCTCCTTTTCTTTTCACTATTTTCTCTCTCAACTTTCTTCATTTACTCGTTTTCTTTCTTCACACACTATATATTTCACATCTTTCTATCCTTTACTATCTAACTTCTTTTTCTTATTCTCATCTTTTTTCAATGTAACAAAAAAAAAAAAAAAAAAATTGTACATAAAATGTATTATGAAAATATATATTAGGCACTTTGGTGCCATATGACTGTGCTTACTTCTAATAAAATAAAATATAAAAAAAAAAAAAAAAAAAACTAAACTAAACTAAATTAAACTAGTATACTAGTATACCTGCTGCCTCACATAAACAGATATCAATCCAGATCTCCAGTGCTATCTGTGTGGAGAATGCATGTTCTTCCTTGATCCTCCAAAACATGTAGGCTGAGGGGTTAATGGGACACGGTCAATTGTCGCAAGTGCGCGGGTGAGTTATAGAAACTGGGGGAAGTTGATAACAGTGTGGGGAGAAAGGGGGTAAATGTGGTTTGGGCATAAATGGGTGGCTAATGCTTGACGATGACTCAGTGGACCTAAGACTCTGTTTCCGTGCTGTATCTCTGGTGCTCTCAATGCATGCTCTCAATGGGATACTCTTTTATCCCAGTATTTCATGCATTTCCCTCTGAGTGCGCTTGGTTTCCTCCCAACAATGTGCAGTTTAGTTAGGTATTTAGCCATTGTAAATCTCCCCCCTAGTTTGTATGGGCGAGTGGGAGTATCTGGGGGATGTTGATGGGAATGTGGGGAGATTAG